>NC_048238.1:98985820-99029868 GCF_002007445.2 Ailuropoda melanoleuca | reverse complement strand
ATCCAGCTCAACTCAGGGGACCGGCTGAAAAAGGTGTCCCCTACTCCTCCGCCATCTTAACCTCCCTCCCTGCAAGATGTTAATCCCTGCGCTGAGTGAAGGGATTCAAGGTGATTTCTATTTTTTTTCTTTGAGCTTTTCTATAACTTGCAAATTTCACACAAAGAATCTGCATTCTTTCTCATCAGATAGATGAATGAATTTAAAATCCATTTGACAAAATGGAATCCTTGAAGTATTTTCAGTACCATACTACAGTTTTGCCTACATACTTGCTCTATTCCCTTTACCTGGAATGCCCTCTCCCACCCATCCTGCTGTGTCCTTTTCCCTTTGTCCTGCGTAACTCCCACTAACTCCTTAAGATTCCGCTCAGGCTCACACCTTCAAAAAGCTTCTGGAGACTAACAGCATTCACACCCCTGTCCCCAGCCTAGATTAGGTATCTCTCCTCTGTGCTCCCATAATGCCCTGTTCAGGTCTCTAGAATCCACTTGCCACGTGATTTGTTGAGCCATCATTTGCCTACCGCCTACCCCTAACAGTGTCACAGATGAGTCTCTGCATAGCCCTTGCACAGTATCTGGCTCAGAGCAGATATCAAATAAACATTTATGAAGGGAATGAAAAATATGTCTTTGTGAAGAAAAGAGAGAAGAAACTCGTTTTCCGAAATACCCCGTTCACAGGTTTGTCTGAGAAGTGGTTGAGAGGTTTAGGTTTGGGGAAGCCCCGCCTCTATAAAGCTCACTACCGTAGGTCACCCTGGTCATACCCTAGGTTGTCCCTTCAACAGCCCAGGTCTTCAATGCCTAAGGACAACCCCCTTTGCTGCTCCTGTCCCCCTTGGCTTCCCCCATGCTAACCTGGGTCACACTGTGCTGTCCCTGCAGACTGCGAGCTCCTTGGGGGCAGGATCCATGCCTTCCGCATTCTGTATCCAGCACCTAGCACAGGACCTGAGGCCTTCCTGCTGACCTCCACCCACTAATCATCACAAACCTTTTCTTAGTAAACTGGTGGGAGCAACAGGCCTGAACTCCTTTGGCCGAAAGCTGTCTGGCCAGCACCAGAATGCACTGTGCCCCCCCTTCCCCCTGATACAGACGGCCCCCTCTGCTGCCTGTGTTGAGGAACCATCATGCACATTTACACCAGAAACTGCTTTCTCTGTTTTAAACAGCAAACACAAAATTCCCACTTCCAGTCTAGCATCACAACTTAGGAGGTAACAAAGGTGGGGCGGGGGAGGTGGGGCAAGAAGGAATGTCTTCAATTTCCCGTTGTGGTCAAGTCATAAGAACTAATTAAAGGAGTAGCTGTTTTCCTCAGAATTCAAAGTTGGAGCGAGTGAAAATAGATAAGGTAAACAGAGCCTGTCGACAAGATACCAGAACAACGGGTTGAAAAGCAAACACTTCTGAGATCCCAAAATTTTTAAGTTTATGTTTTCCTCCCCACGTTGGTCGGCCTCCTAGGAGACTTCTAAACCGCCTCAATCAAGCCACCATCTTCGGTCAATCAACTGATATGAAACACACGTCTGCCACAGCCCTCCCCACTCACGGAACAGGGCTTTTTGCCCTAACCAGGGCTCTGCCGTCTCCAGGTGCGCCCTCCTGCCCCACGAACCCTGCTCCTGACCTTAGGCAGTCTGCTGCCTTTACAGCCCTGCTAATTTGCATTCCCAAATGTTTCCCTTCCTGGCCTGATGATGGCCAAGCCCCAAAGCACAACATTCTCAATACCACAAGAGTGCAGTTTTATTTGTGTCCCATATGACTCAAAGGGAACCAGAAACCTCATCAGAGAGGTCAGCTGGGGAAGACTTCCAACCTCATTTCCAATCATCATCCCCTAGGTTCATAAACACTTCATATACTCCGTGTGGACAATGTTCCAAGAGAAACTGTGGATAAGAATCTGTTTGAAGGAGTATATTTCATCTATGGACAATTCTTGAAGGCTCACCTGTGGAGAGCTGAAATATGACTGGGAAGGTGGCCAGTTACAACATGATATAAACACCCAAAGAACTGAAGAAAGCCCTCTACTAAATGATCTGTCTCTCCATTAGGTTAGAACCCTGTAGACTATATTCTAATATAGAATAATCATATAGGACAGTTACAAAAGTAGAGAGGTTAAGAGGTCCAGCTCCAGGGTCAAAGAGATCCAGATTCAAAGCACAGCTTTAGAAGGTGCTTATTGAATGATCTGAATCTCAGTTTCCCAAAACAGGGCTAAAAATAGTGCCCACCTCATTAGCATTGCAAGACTTAAATGAGATAATGTATATAAATACACATAGCACAGAACCTGGCATAGGAAAACTGTCCCAAGATGTTAATTAAAATTATTGTTATTTTGGGGGCACCTGGGTGGCTCAGTTAAGTGTCTGACTCAATTTTGGCTCAGGTCATGATCTCAGGGTCATGACATTGAGCCCCTGCATGGGGCTCCACACTCAGCAGGAAGCCAGCTTGAGATTCTCTCTCTGCCTCTCCTTCTGCCCCCCCATTCTCTCTCTCTCTCTCTCTCATAAATAAATCTTTTTAAAAAAATTTATTTTTATCTGTGGTAAAGACTACTTCATCAATACGCATGTTCTCTTTTTCCTGGCACCCAGCTAGACGACATATCCCAACATCCCTTGCAGTTAATAGTGGTTATATCTGGCTAATGAAAAGGAGACAAAAGTTATGTGCAACATTTCCAGGCTTGGCCCTTCTATGCACAATCTTCTATGCTCTTTCCCCTCCCACCTGCTAGATGTTGACACCCAGAGTAACCTCGGATGCCCCAAGCTGAAGATGTCAGAACCTCTACCAGCCTGGATCCCTAAATGTATACATAGAGAAGAGCCCTGTCACTACTACCACTGACTAGGAACACCCACAATGGACCACTCTGTAAGTAGTAAATAAACTTCCACTGTGTTAAGGTACTGAATTTTGGGGTTCATTGGTTACAGCAGCTAGCATTATCTTAACTAATATACTGTCCAAGTCACAGAAGAACAAAACCTAAGAAAAGAACCCTTAAAAACCGTCTCCATGTGCAAGAGGTATTGAGGCTCAGGGTCATTGTCCAAGGTACTTCAATGGCCCTTTTGCTTCAGACTCAAGTTCGCTCTGCCTTTTTGTATATGGTGCTAATTAAAGACAGTGGGATGAAAGTCTTCTCTGCTTGCTTAGTTAGGCCTAGATCTAGTCCTAGGGAAATTTTAGTACAGAAAGTTGGAAGTATAGACCCCTTCTACTAGACAGCATAACAAGAATGGAAGGAAAACAGGAGAGCCCTTTTTCACTGTTCTGTGTCTTCCTCACAGGGGGTCATGAGGTTATCGTATTATTACACTTGGGAAAGGGCTTTGAAAAATGAAGAGTTACACCATATATGGTACTATTACTCAACAATTTTATTGGCTTTCCTACTAATGACCGAGGAAAACGAATCTACAAACATTTATTAGGCAACTATTTTTATGGTTTCTTAGCCTTCTATTAGTCATTGTGGGAAACTAACCATTGTCCCCAAGAAGTTTACAATCTAGGGGCGCCTGGGTGGCTCAGTCGTTAAGCATCTGCCTTTGGCTCAGGGCGTGATCCTGGGGTCCTGGGATCAAGCCCCGAATCAGGCTCCTCCGCTGGGAGCCTGCTTCTTCCTCTCTCACTCCCTCTGCTTGTGTTCCCTCTCTTGCTGGCTGTCTCTCTCTGTCAAATAAATAAATAAAATCTTTAAAAAAAAAAAAAGAAGTTTACAATCTAGCTGTCTTAGTTTGAGTTGCTATAACAAAGTGCCATAGACGGAGTGGGGGGATGCTTATAAACAACAGATATTTATTTCTCACAGTTCTAGAGGCTGAAAGTCTAAGATCAGGGTACCAGTATGGTCAAGTTCTGGGGAGAGCTCTCTTCTGGCAGATGGCAGACTTCTCACTGTGTCCTCACATGGCAGAATTAGAGAGGAAGCTCTCTGGGACCTCTCTTATAAGACACTAATCCCATTCATGATGGTTCCACACTCACCATCTAATCACCACCCAAAGGCCCCCATCCCCAAATACTATCACATTGGGGATTAGGTTACAACATATGAACTTTATGAACTTTAAAGAGACACAAATACTCAGTCCACTGCACCAGCTGATACTGCACCAAAGATGTTAGAAGTGCTTAGTTACATGGTATAGACAAGGCCAATTCTACGGGCATGCAGAGAAGGGAGAGATTGATGAGACTGATTATTTCTAGAAGACCCCATGGAGAATGAAACTTAGGCTAGACTTCAAAAGACTCTCAAGAACTGGCTAAGCAGAGAGACCACATATAGAGGCACATAAGGATAATTCAAGCAAAATGGAGTAATGCCTGGATTGTCAAAATATTTAAAGTGAATACTTGTTTCTCCTACCCTTCGTTTCCTACATTCATCCAGTGATAATCATAATAGCTGAATAACAACTCGCTATGTGCCAAGAATTATGCTAAGCACTTCTTGGCCGTTATCTAATTTCACCTTTACTAGAATCCTATGAGTGAGGTACCAGTGTCTCCACTCTACAGATGAGAAACTGGAGGCTGGAAGATTTAAGGTCTCGTAGTTAAGAAGTAGTAGAGGCAGAACTCAGATTTGGTCCTGTGCTCTTAATTGTCAAACTACACTTTCATCAACTCATTTGGGAAGATAGTTGTAATATCTCCAGGGAAAGAAAATCAAGACAAGAGCCAAATGTGGAAAGAATTTTCTCTTCTTCTCCTGAATGGGCACATATGGCAAAAGTACTGGATGAGTCAGGAGATTTGCTTTCAAATCCTGGACCTACCATCAACTACCTATGACCTTGGGCAATTTATATTAATTCTCTGAGCCTCAATCTCCTCAACTGAGAAATAGGAGAAAATAAGTCCTACCTCATAAAGTTGCTGTGAAGTTTAAATGAGATGCTATAAATTTTAAAAAGCTAGGGCTATGTAAATATAAAATCATTGTTTTTCTTATTACAACTAGTTTTAGCCTGGTGGGAATACAGTCAAATATAAAGACGTTTTAAGGATATTAGAAATAATCGTATGCAACTGATAAATTATTGGACACATCTGAAACTAATGTACTAAATGTTGGCTAATTGAATTTAAATAAAAAAGTAATAAAAGGAAAACTTTAGACAAAAAGGCACAAATCAGAGCTGAAAGGACAGTCCTATACTACAGCCCACTATGAAATAGCATATAAGTAATAATAATGGGTAACACTTAAGGGGGTCTTACGATGTACTTTGTGTTTTCATCCTTACAATGACTCTATGAGGTGAATCACAGACTTTTGTCCAGGGGTTTTGTTCATTTTGCTTTGTTTTGCTTTTTGGCTGTTTTGCTTTTACCTGAACATTCCTCTTTTGTGGAAATCCCACCACTGAGTGAGTCTTGATGAAAGGCAGAGTCCCGCCTCCCACTACCAATGCCAGATGCAGACACTGCCTGCTCCCTGGGCTCGGGCATGAGCAGGTGCCCTAAATTTGGCTAATGGGCTAAACCCATCAAGGACGTGGCATGGGAAATGAGTAATGCCTTTTAGCAGTACGGGCATCAAGTGGTCAGTGATGATGGTGCCAAAAGTGGCTTCCAGAGTCCAGAAGCTATAGAAGCAGTATTTAACCTGGTCCTGCAGTTTCCTTTGGTTTCCACCATCTTCTGAGCCTGATCTGCCAACCTTCCTAAGATCTTTCCATAAAATTTGTTTTGCTTATGTTAATTGGAGTTGGTTGCTGTTGTTTGCAACCAAGAATTGTGGCTTACAAAGGCAAGAACTATTAATGTCCACATTCTATAAATAAGAAAACTGAGGTGAAGCTAAGTAATGGTGGAGCTGGGATTTGAACCCTGACAATATGACACCAGATGCTCCACTAAGAAAAAAGGAGAACGTAAAGACCATTGACATAGGATATTATTGCAACTAGACAGACAGAGCATACACACACTCTACGTATATATATGTAGAGACTTTATGTATGCATGTGTGCGTGCACATGTGAACAGATTCTGAATGCAATGCAGCCTTCCTGGGCTCAAATCCTGGCTCCTCTACCCACTAGCTATGTGGCCTTGGGCAAGTTACTTAACTTCTCTGTGCCTCAATTTCTTCATCTATAAAGCAAGAATGATAATAGGACTGCCCTCTTCACAGGGTTGCTGGCAGGATTAAATAAGTTAATATTTGTAAGGCACTTAGAACAGTGTCTGGAACAATGTCACTATTTGTACTATTATATGATTCTAGTGTTAGGACTGAAGATCAAAACTTTAAATCCCTATCCAAAACAAATCATCTTTATTTTCCAAAGAAATTACCAAAATCCACTGAAATGAGGGCCAATTACTACTTCAATATGCAAATCCATCAATCAAAGAAAACTCTAGAATCCTGGAAGTTTCACGATGGCACATGGTTTTAGAATGTCGTTAGAAAGGTACTACTTTTACCTAGATTGCTTGTGGGTTTTATTTATTTATTATTTATCGCTTGAAAAATGTGCAGGGGGCGCCTGGGTGGCACAGCGGTTAAGCGTCTGCCTTCGGCTCAGGGTGTGATTCCGGTGTTCTGGGATCGAGCCCCGCATCAGGCTGCTCCACTGGGAGCCTGCTTCTTTCTCTCCCACTCCCCCTGCTTGTGTTCCCTCTCTCGCTGGCTGTCTCTATCTCTGTCAAATAAATAAATAAAATCTTTAAAAAAAAAAAAGAAAGAAAAATGTGCAGATATCTACAGTTGCTGTCAAATGAAGACCCTTTACGCTGTCACATAAAGAACCCCATACCCCACATCTAGAAAAGAGAACAGTGAGAATGCTAACGGTAGAGACCTCCTTCCCTTACTCAACCATACCAGCTCACAGAGCCCAGGAGCAAGAGCAGCTACAGAATTCAGCCCAGACGTACCAGCAGTCAATGAAGTGCACAGGAAGAGGAACTGGCCTTATTAGCGTAGCTTCCATGAGCAAGGCGCATCACCCCATGTAATCCCCAACAACCTTGGAAAAGGATATGATTTTCCCCACTTTACAGATGAGAAAACTGAGTGTCGAGGAAGATAAGTGACAAGGCTATTAAGTGACAGAGGTGTGATTTAAATCTAGGTCTGTCTCACTACAAAGCACATTCTAAAACTCTAACATGCAAACTTCACAGGAGCAAGCGAGGTGGTTGGAGAAGCTTGACGTGCATCTCTGTAGAAAGGAAAAAGAAATTAGCAAATGCTAGAACCGAACACAAGTAGCACCAAGGACTGTTTCGACTGTTTCGAGGCATTTTTACATGCATTATCTCGTATTAGTAATCTGGCAGGCTGAAGTTCAGTGGTAAAATGCTCCAGGTATTTCATGTGCTCTGGTATTTAACTAATTCTAAAGCATCTCTGAAGAGCTGAAAACTAAAATCTCAAAACCACTATATCACGCTTTTTCAACAGGTACATACAACCAGTGTAAGCCATGGACTTACATGACATCTTTCTGGAACATCTATTTTTCTTAAAGATCTGGAAGGAAAAGTTACATAATTTACCTGACAATGTAAAGTATTTTGAAAAGTCAACACAAACACGAACATATCCTGAAGTAGTATGCAAAAACCTGATATTTTAAGATAAAAAACAGAATCTTCAAAGAAATGTCAAGCGTGTGACAGACTGCTCCAGAGCCCCTAGAGAGTTCACACTCCTCTGTTGTTGAGGATACGTGGGGAGGGGGAGCTTAAGAACTCTGCAGTATTATGTCCTAAATAGGGTTATTCCATCTTCTCTGAAAGTTTCACCATTTCTTAGGTACATTTCAGTCTGTCATGATTTTAGCAAAACAACAGTCTTGCGTCTTAGCCTTAGCTCATAAGTCTGGGGTACAGAAAGTTAGACTTCCAATCAAAATTGAAAAAAACATATAGCATGTGAGACATATTTCTTTGTTAAACAAAGACAACCGAATCTGATATTCCAGACACTGGTAAAAATCCTAGCACAACAGCTGCCATCCGCATTCTGGCTAACATCATAGTTAGCTGAAGGGACATAGCATTATCCAGAAGGGGTTGTTTGCTGCTGATTCTTACAAAGGATAAAAAGAGAAAACTGGTCCAAGGACATGGACTCAGCAAACCCCCAAACTTGGATTTTCATTATTTCTCTAACATTGCCAATTTTGTGAAAATAATATTAGAAATTTCTTATTCTTCCTCAAGCAAACTGCTGCTTGGTTTAAATATTAAACAGAGCTTGGATTTTGACTGAAACACATGACTGTTTTAAACTCACATATCTATATACTTTTAAAAAAAAGTGTTCGACCCATTAATGTGCGTATGAATCTTTATGTGGGAATTATGTCACTCTAGTAACCGGTCATGATTTCTACCTGCAACACTCATCGGTGTGTTTGTTGCTATTCACCACCCTCAAAATGAGCCTTAGCCTCACAGGTTTAGTCTCTATGTAGAAAGTTTAAGGTCCTCAGGCAACTGAAAGGATAGCTTCCCAAGAAGTCGCACTTTTCAGAAATGCTCCAGTCTGCCTAGTGGAGGCTCAACAGAAATCAGCCTTGTTTCTTTTATTTGGATGATATTAAGTCCCAAATGGAGTTGTCCACTGGGCCCGCACTGGGCTCCTTTCTCTGGGCAGCCTGGCACGCCAAATAATGGGACACTCACAGGCAGCCCTCTTTGGGCTCCCTTGCTTGCAGTGAGGATTCAGAAGCAAACAGTGAGCCAACCTAGTCTAGTCAGGGACTTTTCCATACTTTGAAATGCTGGGCTTTAGCTGTCTGGCAAATCTCAGTACACGAGTCAGTTTTTCACTCTGGGTTCTGCTCTATTTGTCCAAGAGAATGTGCTATATAGCTTTCCATAGAATCCAACTGCCATAATCTTAAATAGAAAAAAAAAAAGATTACAAAATTGCTTCTACACTGGAAGTGTAATTATGTAAAAATTATGTATGCATATGGACAGGGACTAGAAGGGAATGAGGAAAAAATGAAAACAATTTGATTTGCAGGGGGTGGCAAGACAATGAATGAGTTTTTTTTTTATCCTTTCCTATAGATTTTCATTAACATTCTCAGAGGCTGTGCATGTAACAAAATACAGACAGTTAAATCTGTGACTTCTTGTAGATAAAGTGTTGATCATCCTTCTGTTCATTTAGTGTTTGTCTTACACAGATAATGTTCCCTTTTCTACATTATCTAAAAGAACAGATTTCACCATAATTTAGGGAGTCTTTGCCAAGAAAATCAATAAAGACATATTTATACAGAACCTAGAGTAGGTTGGTTTTCTCCAGGAATGTGTTGAGTTAATTGAAAAGGTTTTGGTTAAGGTTAGCCAGTCGGAGATCACGGCGTTGTAGACAACACATACTGTGAGTATGAACTTCGTACAACCTTTCAAATACCTTTGGGAAGGCAGGAAATTGAAATATTGTGCTATATTGGCAACTAAATGGTCATTTATCATCCATGCTAAGTTTGGAGCTGAGAAGAACAGTTTGGAAACTCTCTAAGGGCCTTTATTAGCAATTTCAAAGTTAGACCTGTGTATGTAGATTTTCACAGCATATTTGGGGAAGACTAAGAGATAACATCTGCGTATACTATTAACATGGCCTCTCTAATAACAACTTCGGACTGTATTCACACCCACAAAAGCTGCATTAAAATACATTAAGCTTGAGACACCAACTGACAAAAGCAAGGAAATTCACAGTTAAAGGGGAAACGTGCCATATGTTCTTCAATACCTAAGAGCAACGGGGTGCATTTGGAAAGTCATTAAAGCGGCACCCAGTTGTGCCTAGGTATTGGAGAACATATGGAATCTTTTCCTCCGTGAGTGTAATTTTCCCTGCTCTCATTGAATGCATGTATCAATCTTCACTTTTTGGTCATATAGGTTTTTGTTTGTTTAATTACCATAGCATGTAAAATAAATACCTTCTCATTTTCAAAAATCAACACAATCACACAATGGAAGCCAGTCCTTAGCCTTTGCCTGATGGTTTCTCGTTATTTGTCCTTTTCCAAGGTTCCTGCACCATTCCAAGAGTTCCAGCTGTCTCCTACCCCTAAGGAGTGCCGTTTCCTGTCCCCATCCTGAGGATGCAGTCTCCCATAGTAGTCAGTACTTGCATCTTCCACCAGCACCTTAGTGGGTCAATGGGCTGAAGTCAGTGTTGTAAGAGCAAAAGAACCCATTCTTCTGGACGTTTGCTTTTAGGGTAAAGTCCTTTTCTTCTTTAAATATTGGCTTTAACCTTTCATTTTTGGCAGAAGTAGCAGCCAGTGTGATATAAAGAGGTGTTTATTAATATAATAGTGTCCTCTTTTTGTGCCATTCTTTCATTCATTCATTTATTCAATCGTTTAGTTGTTGGGTACCTGCCATGTGCTAGGATTGGGAATAAAGTGCTAACCAAGACCTGAGTCCTGCCCCCGAGTTGCTCACCGTCTATATGAGCAGACAAAACAGCAAGCTGGCAATGATCATGCAGCGTGATGAGTGCTGCCACAGGAGTGAGCGGGGAGGGGGGCTGATGACGCACGGAGGACGCACACCTAACCCACACTTGGGGCTCTGGATGAAGAGCCTGAGAGTGAGTGATTGCCATGACAGACAGCCATTGTAGGGCCAAGTTTATCACTGAATTCACTCAATACAGTCCACAAACTTTTACTGAGCACCAACTACATATCAGGCCCTGGACTAGGCACTAGGAATATTGACAAAATTCCTGCAGTTTTGAACCATGAGAGTGACACAAACAGCTTGGTGTAATCATTGAAAATGAAGAGGAAAGAGGAGAAAGAAGTGGGAGCCAGAACACGCAAGCCATGCTTTATGCTACAGCAAGGAAGCAACCACAGAAGGGTTATAACCAAGAGAGCAGTATGATCAAATCAGTGTTTTAGAAAAATCACCCTGACACCATTAAAGAGAAGATAATGGAAGGAGTCAAGGAAACTGGTTAGGAGGCCAATGAAAGATAATAAGGCTCTCAACAAGGGGAACGACAGCAGGGATGGAAGGGCATAGATAAAGTCAACTAATAGTTAGGAAAGAGTCAGCAGAACGTGGTGATTGATTGGATCTGAGAACCGGAGAGACATGATAGATCTGTGGAATATGGAATTCACATAGACTCACTGAATAGTAGAGGAAAACATAGAGATTATCCAGTTAAATGATCTCATTTTTATCTGTAAGGAAACTGGAAGTCTAGAATAGTTGGCTGCCTCGCTCAAGTCAACCAATCTATTTTATGGTGGTGCAGGGCCTAAGACCAAGATCTCCTAGCTCACAATGAAGTAGTTTTTCAATAAATTTAATGTACCATCTAGGTTGATATAAAAGTATTAACTTTAGAATCCCCCAAGGCCGAAAATTAATCTCAGAATTATTTGAATGTTCCCCCATACTTTCCTTGCTTTTCTACTTCCACCACATTTGATTTAAAATTTCTGCTCTCTTCAGCCTCTTTCACGCTCTGAAAAGATATGAATTTCCAAGTGTGGCAGTATGATGACCTCACGATACTTATGTAGATACTTATTTTGTAATTAAAACTTGAGGATTATAGCACAGAAATACCACAAAATACATAATAATGAGTTGGGATAAACCCATAGAAAATCATTTTTTCCCTCCCTGGGTCTCAATTTCTTTTTTTTTTTTTTTTGAAGATTTTATTTATTTATTTGACAGAGAGAGACAGCCAGCGAGGGAGGGAACACAAGCAGGGGGAGTGGGAGAGGAAGAAGCAGGCTCCCAGCGGAGGAGCCTGATGTGGGGCTCGATCCCAGGACCCTGGGATCATGCCCTGAGCTGAAGGCAGACGCTTAATGACTGCGCCACCCAGGCGCCCCTGGGTCTCAATTTCTAACTGTAAAATAAAGAAAATAAGATTTATTAACTGCAGAGATAAATAATGTTGGGAGGCCACGAACCCTCAAATGCAGCAAATTCAAAAATGTTTGTGGATCAACCATGTCTTTGCTAAGTATAAAACTGTTACATTACTTATCTCTCAAACACTGCTAGTTTGGTTCTAGATTGTTAATGATAGCACCAACTCAGAAGAAGCTCGAGTGAGAAATTAGCAGCAAACATGAGTCTACATATCTCTGCCCGTGACACTGTCAACCCTACTTGCTCACGCAGACACTTTCACGCACGGCTTCCTATGCACTTCCAATGTCTTCTCAGGTACAACTGTATCATCTCATGCACCAGCACTCTGAGATAGCACTTAATCTCAACCGCTTTCACGAGGGGGCCACGAGTTCCAAGAGACTCTGAACCTTCCTCTTCAATTTGAAAACCTTATTTGGCACCTGAGACCTGTTTTCTCCCTAACTCTCTGTACTGGGTGTCTGGCGCCTAACGCTGACACTGCTGGCTCCCCAGCAGACAGCCTAGTGCATCAAAATTATGCTATAGAACGTGGTCAATAGGAGTGCCTGGGTGGCTCAGTCAGTTTTAAGTATCTGCCTTCGGCTCGGGTTGTGATCCCAGGGTCCTGGGATCGAGTCCGGCATCGGGCTCCCTGCTCAGTGGGGAACCTGCTTCTCCCTCTTCCTCTGACCCTCCCCCTGCTTGTGCGCTCTCTCTCTCTGTGTCAAATAAATAAGTAAAAATCTTAAAAGAAAATAAAAGGTGGTCAATAGTTGAAAAGAAAGATATATTTATATAATGAAGATATTTATAAAAATATTGAAATGATATGTATTTTATTCTTCATAAATATTTTCCTGTGACTCGTCACCCATTGGATCAATGTGGCAGGATGAGGTGGGGGTGGAGATGGGAGTTTCTAGTACAACCTAGAACAAAGAAGTCTTTGCCAGCTTGGATTTCAAACTAAATTCTTCTAAGTCCTTAGCAAGACAATGAACCTGAAAGCCGGGTTCATTGGAGGATTACTAAATCTCCTTTTAAATTCCACTATACAGCAAGAGTTAAACTTAGGGCTCTGAGAACAGAGACTTATCATTAACCACAATGTAAAAGAGCAGTAGGATATGTCATATAATGGATTTGCCACCCAGGAAGGGGGGAAATCCTTCCTATACTGAGTTGCTGGCGAGGGGCACACATTTTGGGCAGATGAAAGTAGGGAGGAGACGCCTCATCCCCGAGTAGGTCAAACAAAAGGAACCTTAAATATATTGAGAGCGTCTTGAACATCCTGGCGGCGGTCTACTTTCATGGCCACGTGCTAATCCAGAAAGAGTGATTACGATGTACTAGAAACATTAAGTGTGGCAGCATCAGCAGGGGGGACATCTATGTAGATGGTTCTGAGAACACTTGGAGTGGTCCAAAGCCTGTGAGTGGTGGGAGATGGGAGACACTGAGAGAACTAATGAGCCGGGACAAGTCTGGTGCAGGACAAGAAGGTTCAGAGAACTCCAGATCAAAGGGGCCCTGGATTATCCCAGTGGATGATACAGGGAGACAGCCACACTCTGGCAGGCATTAGCACGGGATGCTACATAACGCAGAAGGATTCAGAATATTCCCCAAAAAACCACAAGTTCCTTCTGTCCCACTGCTGCTGCCCTCATACGTAGGCCCTCCTCTGCACGCAGACGTCACTGTGGGGAAAAGGGAAGGGGAAAACCCCTTGATGCAGCCCTGAGGGAGGGAGTCTGAACACTGCAGGGAATGACTATCTAAAAGACAGCCTTAAATGAGAAACTCGGTTGCCTTCAGTGGTAAGTTTAAGCTTTCCATCATCAACAAGATTGCAGATGCCAGAGCAAGATGAGGTAGGTTTTAGGTAATACCAAATGTTACATATGGAGCCCATTTGTCTTTTCAATTTCAATCCTGCTGTATTGGCTTGTAGAAGAAATGATTAATCTTCCCTCTAAGACAAAACTGCTGCTACATCCCAAAGTGAAGCCAGGATCCTCAAGGTTCTTGCAAAGCATCTTAAGAATGGAGCCGGACTCATGCGGAGAACAGAACCTGCATTTCCTTGTTTCCAGCTTAGTGATCTCTCCTCCTCTCCCCACTAACATAATGATTCAAAGCAGGTTTGAATACAGATAATGTAAGGCTTGAGTTGGCTGACAACCAAGTGTTTTAATGACATTAAAACATCCAAGTTTAATTTCAGCCATGACCAAATCGACGGACTCTTCTCTCCTCTCATAATAAAAATAGATTAGATAACCAGCTAGGTTGAAAGAGCCAAACCGGTCTGCCTATTGGCTGGTGGGAGCAAGCAGTAGAGCTCCTCTCTAACTGCTGTGCTGATTGACAGGGGCCTCTGAGACAATAGAAGAATATGCCAAACAACTCCCTTTTTGAATCGAACTCAAAACTCCAGAAAGGCTTTCATGCAGCCATGGCTGGCTGGTGTCTTCTTTGATGTGATAAAATTTCAGTCATTTTCAGCTGGAGTTGTAATTGCTATGTATGGGGAGGGGTTAAGGGCTGACTATCCAGTATTATTTTATTATTCTTTCAATTCAGTAATAATATAATAACTTAGAGACTTAACAGCTCAGATAAAGAATAGTGGCCTATTGAGAAACTTCAGTATTTTGCTTTTGACAGGACGTTCTTTCAGACATTTCTTCTGGGGGTTAAAAAAAAACCCTATTTGGATTATTTGCATAAGAATATATTTTATTGTAATGTGTCTAGCATTTCCATAGCGGAAAATCCAGGAAAATGAACAGCATATTATCATTACAAACAATGATATTTAGAATTAGAACAGAAAGTCCTTGGTCATTTTTCAACCTGCCAACCAAATCAATGCTGAGAGAAAACTGTGTGTGTGTGTGTGTGTGTGTATGTGTGTGTGTGCTTATACACAAGCCTGTGGGCTGATGAGAGCGCCTTACAGAGATATGGATTTATAATTTGCTACCAGCAAGGGAAGCACTTTAAATGGCACTAAGTTAGCTAGGGAGCACTGGCAGGAGGCAAGGGTCATAAACTCCAGTGCAAGTGTATGGAATGTTTCACTTTTGTGTACATTTTTCAATCTTAAAACAGATTTACTTGGGATTTAAGACTTTATTAAGGTCAAAAGGATTACATTAAGTTCATAGACACGTTTGTTTTATTAATTGAGTCATAAGTTCTGGCCGTCTGCAAACATGTTTGAAAACAGGCATCAGATGGTTTCCATTGCCATAATAGATCAGAAAATCTGCCAGTAAGTCTGTTTGCAGCTCTTAAAAGCTGTTGAACAAAAATGTGTTTTGAACTATCGACAATTACCTGAGAAAACAACTGGATTCTGTAAGTCGATTTGTTTATATTCCCAATATACTTGCTCTCACCCTGCTTCCTACACTCTCGGCCTGAGCCGTCCACTCCAGGGCATCAGAGGTGATCTTGCTTGAAAACATTTCCCTCTTCACCCTCATTAAGATGGAATATCAAGAGGAGTGTTAACAGGTTTTTCTAATGACTTACAATTGATAGAGGGGAAAACAGTGAATCTAGAAAAGGAAAAACGAGTTGGGCTTTTATTAAATCACATACAAAAGAGTATGAAAAAAATATAAGGTATCCTAGATTTAAAAAATATTACCATTACACTGAAAATCCCATTAGCGCCTTCGCGAATCTATGTCCTTGTCTCTGCACCCAGAGTTAAAAAGACTGTCCTGAATCTTGTGTTATCTCCCACTTGCTTTTCTTAATAGTATTTACTGTACGTGTTTGTATCCCTTAACAACATAGTGTTGAGTGTTCCACGGTTTGTACTCTATAAAATGAAATAATAACTTAATGTGGTCTCCTGCAACCCTTTCTTTTTAATAGCATGTTCCCAACATCTGTCCACGATGTGGCACGTAATTTGAGTTAGCCACTTGGTTTTTTTCCTCAGCTTTATTGATATGATTGACATATAATATTGTGCAAGCTTAAGCTATACAATGTGATGACTTGATACACATACATATTGCAAAATGTTTACCAAAAGATCAGTTAACACAGCCTTCGCCTCACATAATTACCATTTTGTTGTTGTTGTTGTCATCACAGTGAGAACATTAGGCACTACTCTCATAGCGACTTTCAAGGCTACAATACAGTATTGCTAACTCCAGTCACTGTACTGTACATTACATTCCCAGAATTTGTAAGGCCTTGTAACTGAGTTTGTACTCTTGAGCAACCTTTCCCCATTTCCCCAGCCCTCAGCCTTTGGTAACCACCAATTCTCTTCTCTGTTTCTGAGTTCGATGTGTTCAGATTCCACATGTAGTGAGATCATATAGTATTTCTCTTTCTCTGTCTCACTCATTTCACCTGGCATAATGCCCTCCAGGTCCATCCATGTTGTCACAAGTGGCAGGATCTCCTTCTTTTTTTATGGTTGAACAATATTCCATTCTACACACACACACACACACACATTTTCTTTATCCATTTATCTATGCATACTTAGGCTGTTCCCATATTTTGGCTATTGTGAATAATGCTACAATGACCAAGAGAGTACAGATACCTCTTTGAGATCCTGATTTCATTTCCTTTCTATAAATACCCAGAAGTGGGATTGCTGGATCATGTGGGAGTTCTATTTTTAATTTTTTGGGAAACCTCCATACTGTTTTCCATAGCCGTTGCACCGTTTTACAATATATAAAAGATTCTAAAAAGGAAAAAATGCTTAGAAGGTCAAATGTGGGGTTTTAGTAAACTGGATATTTTGGGATCTTAAAGTAGCCCATTAGAGATGAGTTAAGGTTACTTTTTGCTGTCATTAAAACAACCAGGTGGGGCACCTGGGTGGCTCAGTCAGTTAAGTGTCTGCCTTTGGCTCAGGTCATGATCCCAGGGTCCTGGGATCGAGCCCCATATCGGGCTCCCTGCTTGATGGGCGGCCTGATTCTCCCTCTCCACTGCTTTTGCTCTCTCTCTCATTCTCTCTCTCTCTCAGATGAATAAATATAAGCATTAAAAAAATAAATCAACCAGTTAAACAGTTTACAAGAAACCATTGAGTCCCCTTTATAATTCACCACTGTGCCATTATGAAGTCATGGCCTCTGTCAGCAAATATGTTTTTTTTAAGAGTTTATTTATTTATTTGACAGAGAGAGAGCACAAGCAGGGGGAGCGGCAGACAGAGGCAGAGGGAAAAGCAGGCTCCCCGCTGAGCAGAGAGCTCTAAGTGGAGCTCAGTCCCAGGATGCTGGGATCATGACCTGAACCAAAGGCAGACGCTTAACAGACTGAGCCACCCAGGCGCCCCAGAAAATATGTTTTAAGATTTCATCTCCATGGGGCGCCTGGGTGGCACAGCGGTTAAGCGTCTGCCTTCGGCTCAGGGCGTGATCCCAGCGTTGTGGGATCGAGCCCCACATCAGGCTCTTCCGCTATGAGCCTGCTTCTTCCTCTCCCACTCCCCTGCTGTGTTCCCTCTCTCACTGGCTGTCTCTATCTCTGTCGAATGAATAAATAAATAAAATCTTTAAAAAAAAAAAAAAAGATTTCATCTCCATAATGTCACTAGTATTAGGCTAAGACATTCCTAGCTGTCCTTTAATCTTCTGACCTATGCTTGGTTTTCACAGAGATACTCACTATGACAGTTGGTTTTTTTCCTAATTCCTCTGAATACTTACTGTGTGCCCAACATTGTGCTAAAGGATTTAACTGCACCCTCATGCCATCCCTTAAAGCAAATACTGTTACTAGTCTCATTTTCAAATAAGGAAACAGGCTGAGAATGCCTAGGGCTGTATTTCATTTATCTTAAGAACACACTTCACATTTCTGAAATCAGGATGCATCTTGTTAATCAGTGGTTTCCTACAATCACTGTTGCCCAGACAATAGCCTGGCATAGTAGCTCTCACCTGTGCGTGTGTATACTTGGTCACACTTGTTGATATGGTTGTCAATTCACTTGAATTTACGTGTAATGTTAGTACTTAATGTGGTGAGTTTTATTGACATTTTAAATGTTTTCAAGACTGTTTGCTCTGAATCGACATTGCAAAGAAAAGGTACTGTATAGGCTAAAAGTGGGTATACAAGTCCTGATTTTCTTGCAAAGTGACAATTAAGTGATTTACAGGACCTATGGAAGAAAGATGCCCACAAAAAGAAAATTTTGTTATATTTTGTTACCAATATATCCAAAAGGATTGCCAAACTAAGCAACTGAAAGCAAGAGAAACTGTCAGATCCCTCCACCCAAAAATGCAAGAAATCTCAAGGCATACAATGACAGCCAACTCACACCCTGCACAGCCCTATTGATATGGGATTATGTCACCGTTTAATTGGAAATTTCTTTTTTATTTGTATATAAAATAATGATGTGTCACAGAATTGATGACACCTTAGACTTCATGGCATCAGGTACCTTGCCCAGGATAACAGGACTAGTAAGTATAAGGGTAGAGGTTTACATAGCAGGCCTGTGCTCTCAACCAGAAGGCTTTAGTGGGCCTTGTTTGATTTTTTTAACTTCTCTTCTACCTTTTAACAAGCCCATAAGCATTTCTTTTAAATGAAAAATTACTTGTGTTTTATATTTTTTATAAGTTCATGACCATCTTGAGGATAATTGCAGACTCCTTGGGAACAGTATCCGAAAGAGAGTCAAGAATCACTCAAATTAAGGAAAACAAATAATCAGAAGAGTGGCTCACTGTGGTCCTCAAATGAAGGGGGAAAACAGATCCCCTCTGCATCAGGTCCCCCTCAAAACAGCAGTGAATGGGCAGTGTCTTCTATCGTTTGAGAACATTGAATGCAAGCATAAATCTTAGAATCAGTGGAGTCGGGGTCTTGCCTCTGTACAGTCACATTTCATAGCCCTTCCATGACTCCTTCTATGCTTTCGGAACCTATAGCTTTAAGGAGCTTAAGAAAAATAAAACTAAAAACTAAAATAAAATAAAAACTGATCATGATTACCTCAGGGTGTTGATCATAGTTCTAATAGTAATAAATAATTAAATAGTATGTTACTATTTGTTATTGCCTCTCAGTTTTCTCTCATTTGGTCCTTACAGAAACACGTTTGAGTGGTTAAGAACGAAGTGCATCATCTGGGTTCGGGTCTCAACTCTACTATTTAGCAGCTGGTTGACTTTGGGCAAATAATTCCATTTTCATGAGCCTCGTTTTTCTCATTTGTAAAACCAGGGTCTAATAATACATGCCTCGACGGCCATTATGAGCACAAAATGAGATAATGCCTATACAGCAATTCAGCACAGTGCCTGCTATTTAAAAACTGACTAAATAAAGCTACCACTGTTATTAGCAACACAACCCTCTATGTAACTAAACAATTTTACAAATGAAGAAACTAAGGTTCAGAGAGGTTAAGTCAATACCCGAAGTCACACAGCTAGTAAGCAGCAGAGCTGGTACATCAGCCCAGAACTGCACTTGCCTTGGGTGCAAAGCTCGTCATAGAGAACCTCGCAAAGTCTGTGCTAACTCAGCAATGACTATTCTTTTATGATCTCCATGTAACTTGACACATTGCTGCAAGAGCTATAAAGCTTGAACTTTACTTTCCCTTCTTTCATAAAGGCTACTGATGGATGGAAATGGAAATAAAAATTGAGTTGACTTTGCAGACCAATCATAGTACATGGTTGTCAAAACGCCACAGGCCAATTTTTGATATAACCAAAATCTCTTCATTACAAAAAAAAAGGACCAGATGCTAGCTACATTATCACAAATGCAAGACATATTTGATACAATTTTTTGAACAACAAAGAATATGGACAGGGTGTAGGGAGCTTAATGTAAAGGATCTGACCTGTACTAAAACCCACTTGAATTTCCTATTACTCTAACTCATGGTGATTATTTGAATTTGCGTGCAAGCTCTTAATCTGCATAATTAGTTCCAGTACCTCACAGAAGCAGATTGAGACCTAATCAACGAGGTCAAGAGTTGGACAAGAGGGAGCTCCAGAGGAGAGGATGCTGTGTTAACCCCTGCTCTTAGGTGCATCTTTGTGTTCAGGAGCCACTGAGCTGGGAACAAAGAGATGGCCTAGGCATGCAGAGAGGAGATGGAGAGAAAGAACTCTGGGCAGACAGCCTTGTAGATTTCTGGAGCTGTGATCCCTGCAGCAGAGGTTGGGGAAGCACAAAGCCAACAGAAGACCCAAAGCCAGTTCCCTAGAAAGAAAAAGAGTGTGAGTGCACAGAGCTGATCACACCAGAGGGGAGAAGATCACAGCAGTGGCACCAGAATACCCCACTGTACATACTATTGAACCAACCACACCTGCTGAGTGGGTAAAACTCTCAGCGGGAGAAGCACATCCCACAAAGAGTTAGGCAGTCCTCCCTAGCTGGGTAGTCAAGTCAAGGCAAAGCAGTCAGCTGAAGAATTGGGACCACCTTTGAACTGTGTGCTTGATGTGTAACCCTCACCAGTGGAGACGCCCTGTCCTAGAACAGCGGCCGTGATCATCTCCAGCAGAGCTGGGAAGACCATGTGCTTGGGCAAGCAGAAGCCATGTAGCAAGCTCCCCAGCACGGCAAGCATGCTAGAGGAGACCAGCAGGCCGTTGAGGAGCTCTGAAAGACCTATGGCTTCTATCAAGGAAACATTCTTCCAAACAGATCAGGGAGAAAATTCCTTGCTGGGCTATGCAAAACTGAGGAGGTTTCTGGGTGCAATCTTGGGCTAGGATGCATCAAAGGCTGGTAGTGACCACTACAGAAGACCATCTCCAGCCCAGAAAGTCCTCACTGACTACGGGGGATTAGTTGCCAACATCAAGACAAATTCGTGGGTTGCCCCATTTTTCTATATACCTTTGGCACCCTCAAGACAAGAGCATAAGTGTATTATAATAAGCAATTCTGCTTTGATAAACCACCTTATTCTAATTAAAAACTTACAGAAACTTTCCATCATAAGATATAAAATGACTTTATACACACTATACGGCAGCTTAGAGCCCTCTCATTTTTTTTAAAGATTTTATTTATTTATTTATTTATTTATTTGAGAGAGAGAGAGAAAGAACAAGCAGGGGAGGGGCAGAGGGAGAGGGAGAAGCAGGCTTCCTGCTGAGCAAGGAGCCCGATGCAGGGCTGATCCCAGGACCCCAGGATCATGACCTGAGCAGAAGGCAGACGCTTAACCAACTGAGCCACCCAGGTGCCCCTAGCCCTCTCATTTTTAAGTTACAAATGTACCAAGTGCATCAGAAATGAATTCACTAAATGCCAACTTTCTGGAAATTCAAAACTTAATGAATTGATTCCTTTCCACTAACAAATTGATTGATTCCTTTCCACTGACAAATCAGCACTACCAGTAAAACTCCAATATAGACTCCATGTTAGCACCATTGTAAATGCCGTTACATCGGTTTATAATCCACAACCTATCACTTCTATGGGGAAAAGAGGCATCTAACACAGATACCTAGATCTACATACACGTGGGCACAGTATCATACACTCACATGCACACTCTCACACACATCTGCACAGTCACGCACACTCACCCACCACCTACACAGAGGCTCATACACACACACATAGATTCACTCACACCCACATGCACACTCACACACATAAAGTGCATACAACACTATACTTATAGGCTCATACACTCACAAATACACACACATACGCATCTAACAAATGGTATACGTGAACAAGCCACCTTTATTGAATCCACACGACACTGTGAGTTAAGTATTACTAACTCTGTACAGCTCATCTCCTGAGCAGATGAGTTAATTGAAGCTCATGAAAGTAAAAAGAACCTGTCCAAGCTCACGCAGTTAGTAAATGGAAGGGTATATCTGATTCTGAAGTGTGTTCAGCTGTTGGTAGAATGAGAAGCAAACCAACTCACTGTATCTGTGACCTCTTAAGGATTTCACTAATTATACCATCATTTTAGTTAAGAAAACTCAAAGCACATTTCTTTGAAACACTTTCTCACTTAATTTTTGAACTGTGTATATTTTGTGGGAAATTTAATCCACGTGTTTGCAATTCATTTACACCAAAATCCCCCAAATACTGTTTCTTAAGAGGTATTTGATGTCAAAAGAAGGCTTTTGAATTTTTCAGTGAGATTTTTCAAGTTTTATATTTTATTAAAAACAGGCAAACACCATTGTCCTAAGCTTAGGGAAATTCGGAGTTATGTTCAAGATTTTTTTTTCTGTTTTGTCATTTTGAGGACCATTTCATACTCAGTTATCTGAATAAAGATTAATTTAGTTCTTGTGAGTGCTTTCAGTTTTGTGTGCTGCTCCTTTAGGCAATGACACATTTAATCACCTTACAAATAATACCACGATTTGTTTGTTTTCTGGTAAGCTAACTATAGTGACAACATAAACAACTGGATTATTCATTCCAAAGGAATTTTCAAGAATATTGAATTCTACTATTTTAGTGATAGACTCATAGAAAATATAGAATTCCAACAGAATAGTAAAGGGATTTGGGGTAGAGGGGAGGGAAGACATGTGGATTCTAAGATGTGGGTATTTTGCTTCAAAACTAAAGCTTCCAAAAAAATCACAGATGAGCTCTAAGGAAATCACTACTGACTTTCAGAGGAGTAATGAGTCCCAACTAATGATCTGAAATCATTTCCAATAGCCTTATTCCTGCTATATATTTCCCTTGATGAAAAACCTTAAGACCCAAAATAAAATAAAGACCACCACATCAGAAGCATGCTTCGCCCTTTGGGAAGCGGCTGCGTCAGCTGATTTGTAACAGGAACAAAGCAGCTCATAACTTCTCCTGAACTCTGAGACAAAGAATTTATAGACCATGAACTCTTTGATGGGTGTGGTTCTGCGGTGGAACACCTAATTTGGTATTTGGACAGTGCCATTTCTCCAGGAAGGATGCCTTTGCGTGGCATGGAATGAAGAAGTTGTAACACAGTCTAACGTTTGCAAAGTGTACAGTAGCCCCCCCATCCGCCGGAGATCTGTTTCCAAGACGCCCCGTGAGGCCCGAAAGCGCAGACAGCACCGAACTACAGACTACGCGTTTTCCTATGCAAACGTACCTTCGATAGTGTTTCATTTATAAATTAGGCATGGGAAGAGAGTACAACAACTAATAATAAAATAGAATGATTATAACGATATACTGCAAATAGAAGTTACAAAATATCTCTCAGAATATCTTATTGTAGCGTACTCACCCTTCTGATGATGCGGTAAGACGATAACACGTCTCCGTGATGAGATCCCGGGAGGTGAATGACGCAGGCATTGCGACGCAGCGTCAGGCTACGTCAGGCTACGTCAGGCTACGGTCCATCTTCTGACGCTGCGTCAGAAGGAGGAGCGTCTGCTTCGGGACCGGACCAGGGAAACTGCAGAAAGCCGACCGGAAACCTCGGATAAAGGGGAACTGTTGCATTATAGCTCGCACCCATTACCTATTTAAGTGTCATCATTACCACCATAAGAAACATATTTATTTTTGTCGTTGTTGCAATTGTTATGATTATCATTAATATTATGCCCATTTTAGAGATGAACAAACTGAGATTCAACGTTGCCTAAGGTTATTACAGCTAGGAGTGCACAAAGTAAGGTAAATCTCCAAGGAGAGTCAGTCAAACCCAGGCTGAATGGAGATTGGAGGCAAAAGCAGGATGTTTCTGAAGTTCGTGAGAAATGAAAGAAGATGCATTAATAACACCTCTTGGTCAACCAACCTGAACCATCTTATAAAAACCTCGACTGTGCCTCTTCAGCCTGCTGCCCAAATTCAAGCTGACCTATGGAGAGCCTTTGTGGGCATGTACTCTCTTGAGTGCCCTCTCCCCCTCTCCTCCTCCCCTCTCCTCCTCTCCCTCTCCCTCAGGCCCCCTATCTCTCTCTCCCTCACTCCTTCCCCTCTCCTCCCTTCTCCCCCCACCCATCTTGCTGCCACTGTCCTTCTCCTTTCTCTCAATCCCCCCCGCTCATCTCTCTCTTTGTCATTCTGTCTCTCAAGTTTCAGATAGGCAGCTCTTAGAGGTAAATGGGTATTCTTTTCCTGGCTTACAGGTTAGGCTTCTGTCCCCAACTGGATGCTAAAACCTTAGATGTCAAAGTGTCCCTGTAGTGGGACCAAATATGGCACCCTCATTCTTAGAGTCAGCATGGAATAAATATGGGCAAAATCTGGAATTATGGGCTCTGGTTCTGTTTTATATTAACTCCATACTCTAACGGAAGTGTCCCAATCTCTCTGCGATTCAGTTTTATCATCTGAAAAATGGTAATACTACCTCCCAAGACTTGGGAGGATTAAATGAATTCATGTATGCAAAAGTACCTGAGCCAAGTCAGTGCTCACGTAAAGGAGTTGGGTCAAGGAGTCAGCCTTCCATCACGATCAAATCTGCCTCACAGAGATTGGTTTTTTGATCATTTTCTAAGGCTTTGTTCATTCCAGGATTGTCCTAAGTAGCCCTGGAGCAGGAAGTAGGAAAAACTTGTCATACTCTGCTAAACAAGCTCCATCTTGTCCCATTGCTCACCAGCGCTGGTCCCCAACACACACACACACACTCCACAGTGTGAGAATGCCTACCCTAACATACCCTAACATATTAGGATAGCACAGTAGAGTGGGAATTCTTACTTGGTAGGGTTGATGCAAAATTTAAAGGTCACAGATATAAAATGCCTCGCCCAGTGCTTAGCACAAAGTGGATCTCAAAAGTCTCAGCTATAAGCATTGGTGTTTCTTGTGTTTCAGGAAGACGGGGAAATTGTAGCTTCTAAACCTGACCAGGACCTAAATGTTATCTAAAATTCTGACGCCCTGGGCTATTTTGACCACCATTTAATTGTCTTCACCAACGAAGAAGGAAATAAACATGGTAATGTCCTAAGGAGCCATAATCATCCATTTCAGCATCGTAGGGCCTCTCCCCACCCACCACCCTCAGTACCTACCTAGCCCAGGGCATCGCAGAGAGCAGGAACTCAGTACTGTTGAAAGAAAAAAAGAAATGAATGAATGATACATGTTCAGATGTCTCTAAGAACTGCTCTGTGACAGCTTCTAGCCAACAATAATAACTTCCTGCTCTGTGTGCCTGCACTCCCATAACCCCGGGCGTTAGTGGGGCCTACTTACCAAATGTTACCAGGTTGTGTTGCAAAGTCCTCAGTCCTTTCAAGGGTAGATATTTACCCAGCCCCGCTACTTTATCCACCCATGAGCTTCCAACTCTCACCAGTCCTGAACGTACAATGCTTTCCTTTTCTTTCATTCATATCCTCCAGGAGAAATCTTACCCTTGGAGGCTCAGCACAAATACCACTTCTTCCATGAAGCCTTCTTTGATCTCCCCATCTGGAAATGATCTCACTCTCCTTTGAACACCATTGCCCTTTGTACTTCTCTGTTGGCACTTCTCCCATTCCACCTTATATTAGAATTGTAATCCTGCCTCAGCTCCCCTGCTAGTCTGTGAACTCTTTGAGGGCTCAAAACAGATTTTATATTTTTGGTTTCCCTAACAATAACTAGCACTTCCTAGCTCGTTGGTGCTCAATACGCACTTGTGTAAATGACTGAATCCAAGCTAGGTGCCATAGTACCCGACTTGACAAAAGTTAGCAAACCAGTAGAAAGCTTGGCTTGACATGAAATACTTGAGAGGATAAAGCTGTATAATAAAAGGACACATAGTACATGACCAGATTTCTTGCCAGAAACATCATGAGGAGCCTGACCATTGCTAAGACAGGATATCGGCTAAGGGGATCTGATAGGGAAAAATAAGTTTTATTAAACCTCCAATAAAATAACATACATTTATAAAAAATAATAAGTCCTGCTAACTGTAAATGGTTGTATTAGCGTTTCAGGGGATGGCATTTTAGAGACTCAAAATGCTCAATTTCAGCCTTGACAGAATTCATCCATCACCTCAACCTTGTTTGTCTCGAAAAACGTTCGGAGTCAGCTGGTTTGGCCATTTCCCCCCACACACACACTTTGACCTAAGCTCCCATGATTGCTACCTGGTGGGTTTGTAGTCAAAGCTGACTGACAGTTGTGGCAGTAAAAATGCTCTTTATAAATAGAAACCAAGACCATGTAAATACAGTCCTGGCATCAGGTTGGATACTTAAGTACTAAGCTTAAGTACCCCTGGGCTGCCAGCCTATTAGCATGTAAAGGGTCTGCCCATATTACTATTAAATCACTCATTTGCTCCCCATTTTTTTTCTGCTGTGTGGTGGGGTGCTTACATTTTTTTTTTAATGAGCGAAATAGCTATCTGTATGCATGATATAATCTGTGCCATCGTTCTGGGATTGCTATTTCCTAGGCTTTTGTGGGCAATTCATTTTCCTAGTAGCTTCTTTTTTTAATTGAAACATAATTAGTATCTACCATTATATTACTTCCAGGTGTACAACAAAACAATTTGATGTATGTATATATTGTGAAATGATCATGAGAATAAGTCTAGTGAACACTCATCACCACACACCCACAAATTTTTTCTTGTGATGAGAAGTTTTAAGATCTACTCATAGCAACTTTCAAATATACAATACAGTCTTATTAACTTATTAATAGTTTTTAATTTGACCTGTGCATCCCCCTCATCATTTCTGGCTCCCTCTGCTTCACGTGGTGGCACTTCCATTCACATCTTGAAGTCCCCCTTCCTTCTGCCCTCCCAAGTCCCATGCTGTCTCCTAGCTCTTCAGGCTGTGCTGGTCCTGTAAACTGCCCATCAGCCTTGTCCTCTGGCAGCCTCATTCAAAACTTCTCTGTTCAGCGTCTCCATTTTTCGAGACCCGCTCTTGGCTAGATTTTTGATGGGTGGTAATGGATGAATTCAGATTGACTCATGTGTCACCAAGAAGGTAACCCAGTGCTTTAACCAATAAAATGTACATGATATCCAAACATGGATGCATTCAGATGACCAATAACATTTTGGTTCCATGAGTGTGTGATTCCCAGAAAACCCTTAGGAATGGAAGTTAATGGCAGAAATATCAGCCATATAGCAGGGAGTCTTTTCAGTCTCATCTAATTTTGGAGTCTTTGACTCTTGGTAAGGCAAATAATCCTCTCTGCCATGGTGGGGAAATCTAATGGAAAAGAAATGCAGAAGAGGAACAGCTGAGATACACACCTTTAAAAATGGTGTAAACCTAGGTATATGCCTGCTATGGACTGAACATTTGTGCCCCCTCCCCCCATAATTCCCATGTTGAAGCCTAATCCTCAATGTGATGGTATTTAGAGGTGAGATTTTGGGGAAAAAATTAGGTCATGAGTGTGAGCTTTCATGAATGCTACTAGTATCCTAATAAGAAGAGACACAAGGGAGATGATTTCTCTCTCTCATTCTCTCTCTCTCTCTCTGTCTCTCCTTCTCTCTTTCTGTCTGCCCTGTGAAGATACAGCAAGAAAGTGCCGTCTGCAAACCAGGAAGAGGGTCCTCATCAGAGCCAAATGGGCTGGTACTTCAATCTTGGACTTCTAAGCTTTCAGAACTGTGAGAAATAAATATCTGTGGTTTAAGCCCCCCAGTCTATGGTGTTTTTGTTAGAGCTGCCCGAAATGACCAAGTCAATACCTGAAAGAAACGAATACATAAATGTACCAAAAGACAGGTACAAGCATGTTCATAACTGCCTGTTCATGATTTCCCCAAACTGGCAACAACCCAAATGCCAATTACAATAAAATGGATAAATAAATTGCATCATATTCGAATATTATACTGCAATGAGGCTGAACGAAGTACAAGCACACTTAACAGCATGTGTAAGCCACACGAATACAATATTGAGCAAAACAAATCGTAATCACGGAGGACATGCTATATTATTTCATTTTTAATGAAGGATAGACACAGGTCAAACTAATCTTTGGTGTTCAAAGTTGAGAGTCTTCTACGTGCTATATGGGTTCTGTTTCTTGATTTGGGTGCTGGTTATATGCGTATGTTCAGTTTTTAAAAAAATCATTGAGCTGACACAATTTTTGCCCTTCTCTATACGTATGTCACACTTCGTTAATAAACTCAATAAAGTACAATACTGATAAGACTACTGCTGTATAAAGGGGGTTTTGATGAGGCAAACAGGACTAGAGCAAAACAAAAACAGGAATAAGGTGGTTAACTTCTTGGAATATTTGGTATGAAAGAAAAAAGAAAGCCTGGCAAAGAATTATTGTTATAATTTTAACATTCGTTGATTCAGTAAATATTTCTTGAGCAACCGTCACGTGACAGGCACCATTCTAAATGTCTGGCACATACCCATGAAGAAAGCACGCACACCTGCCCTTGTGGCACTCACATTCTAGTGGGAGGCATAACCTCTCAGCATTAAGTGTGGTAGCCTTTCGGAGGAAACACAGAGGCATCCCCAAACCTAAACCTTTAGCAATGAGATTATACCATGGTTTGCTTTATATGATCAACAGCGATTTCAAGACACCAGAAGAGGTGAACTTGTGGTACCCTGTCCAGCCTTCCTGGAAGGTTTCATGTGATTTGACTCTAAGCAGCAGTGTTCTGACTGAAATACAAGAAACTGTGAGTAGCACTCTGTATGTGTTCTGAGTCCAACTTAAAGGGCGGGTTGTGCTCTCTTAAGATGACTGAGAAGCAGGCTTTGCCCTCCTCCCACTGGACGCCTCTCACTCTGGCACCTGTCATCCATTAGGAGACCTCCTACTGGGATCTTTCATCATTGAAAATATATGATGATTTTCATTACCGCCTAGGCTAATTGGTAGTGAGTATTCCTTTAAAATATATTCCCCTAAATACTGGGCTTTGGATTTGCTTTGAAGTTTCTAACACCAACACAGTTGGACTAAAATCATAGATACTAATCACAGAAACTGAAAAGTCTGGTGCAGGAAGAATCACCACTGTTCTTTCCTTATTATAGCCAGTTGGGCAGTAGGCACACGTGCGAAAGGAAACCCTACAGCCATGAGTTGAACCATCGCATAGCTGTCTCTGGTAGCAGGCTTGCCAAGCTCACTGTATGTATGCGCCCACTTGCGAAATTACCACCTCAAAGGAAGTGTCTGAAGGGCGCCTGGCTGGCTCAGTCGGTGGAGCCTGCGACTCTTGATCTCGGTGCTGTGGGTTCAAGCCCTACATAGGGTGTGGAGATTACTTAAAAATAAAAGCTTTAAAAAATAAAAATAAAAATAAATAAAAGGAAGTGTTGGATGTGTCCAGTTTGCTTTCCAAACCAATGGATTTAAAAAATAAAAAATTAAAAAAAAACACCTCATAGTGTGAGATTTCAGCATTCGAAATAATATGCGGAATTTAATACAATAAATACTTGCTTTCTAGAAGGGAAGTGGAAATACAGGTTTCCCCCACTATCCAAAAGTAGAGCGTGCCTATGAAACGTTTCATAAGCAGAAATGATGTAAAGCAAAGAAGCAATTACCGTTAATTTACATGGAAAAAGTTTTGATCATTCTCAGACCCAAATAATAACTTCTCTGAGGCTTTTCTGATCCCTGAGGACACATCTTGCTAACGGAAGCACAAAATAAATGGAGATAAAACATAGAGCTCACAGACAGGGGTCAAAGCTCTTGGCACCTTGACGCTGGGATGCTGAGTGTAGTTCCCGGGGAAGGCGCTGGGTGGCGCCACTCTTGCTGCTCAGGGTGCGAGCTGCCTCTGCAAGGGCTCCCTGCGAAACCAAACCTGAATGCTCTTTTTTGCTTTTTCACCTTTTGCTTAAAAGCAAAAATCCTCTTTGGATTTCTTTCAGTTAGCCAAAATCGGTACCAAAGTAGATCGTGCATACAAGCCATGTGGTAGAGGGTGAACTTGGGAAAAGTGGGGCGTACCTCATACTCTTTTGCTTTAATCAGTTGTTAGCAACGGACTTAATAAAATGTTCAGGCTGGGGGCACCTGAGTGGCTCAGTTGATTGAGCATCTGCCTTTGGCTCAGGTCATGATCCTGGGGTCCTGGGATGGAGAGCCCCGTGTTGGGCTCCCTGCTCAGCAGGGAGACTGCTTCTCCCTCTCCTCCCCGCTAGTGTTCTCTCTAGCTATCTCTGTCTCTCTCTCTCTCTCTCAAATAAATAAACAAAGTCTTAAAAATGAAATAAAACAAAACAAAATGTTCAGGCTGAAAAGGAAAGATATCATAAAACAACTTCTACAAACTTTTCATTTTCAGACAGAGAAACCAAGGCCCTAAAACGATCAATGATTGGCCCAATGTCACTGTTGGTGGCAGAGCCGAGCGTTGAACACAGGTTTCCTGACTGCCCCTCCAACACATCTCCCACTCTATTAGTATTTATTAGTATTGTAAAAAAGTCATGCCTTCTACCCTTGCTGTGCACATGACTCTGTGTGTGTGTGTGTGTGTGTGTGTGTGTGTAAAGAAAACACACAGAAAGGAAAGCATTTTTGGAATGTGCCACTATACTTCTAAGCATAAAGATTTTAAGCTTTATTTTTATTTATTTTTTAAAAGATTTATTAGGGGGGGCGCCTGGGTGGCGCAGTCGTTAAGCATCTGCCTTTGGCTCAGGGCGTGAACCCGGCGTTCTGGCATCGAGTCCCACATCAGGCTCCTCTGCTGGGAGCCTGCTTCTTCCTCTCCCACTCCCCCTGCCTGTGTTCCCTATCTCACTGGCTGTCTCTCTCTGTCAAATAAATAAATAAAATCTTTAAAAAAAAAGATTTATTAGGGAGAGATTGTACGCACATGTGCACGCATGAGTTGGGGGAGGGGCAGAGGGAGAGAATCTTCAAGCAGACTCCCCACGGAGTGCAGATCCCAGGACACTGAGATCAGGACCCGAGCAGAAACCAAAAGTCTGATGCTTAACGGACTGAACCACCTACGTGCCCCTAAGCTAGATTTTTAAACTGAGCTATTGTGTAAGATTTTAGGACAAAATTTGCGGTTTTTTTCCTTTCAGTTGTAGGCTAATATGATCCCAAGTAACCCTTTGCTTTATAATTCATTTTTAAAAGAAATTTATTTATTTACTTGAGAGAGAGAGAGCATGAGAGAGAGAGATCACGAGAAGGGGGCGGGGGGAGGGGTAGAGGGAGAAGCAGACTCTCTGCTGAGCAGGGAGCAGGACGTGGGTGTGGGACTCCATCCCAGGACTCTGGGATCATGCAGAAGGCAAATTTTTTTTTAAATNTCATGCAGAAGGCAAATTTTTTTTAAAATTTTTTTTATTATATTATGTTAGTCACCATACAGTACATCCCTGGTTTTTTATGTGAAGTTCGATGATTCATTAGTTGTGTATAACACCCAGTGCACCATGCAATACGTGCCCTCCTTACTACCCATCACCAGCCTATCCCATTCCCCCACCCCCCTCCCCTCTGAGGCCCTCAGTTTGTTTCTCAGAGCCCATAGTCTCTCATGCTTCATTCCCCCTTCTGATTACCCCCCTTTCTTTATCCCTTTCTTCCCCTACTGATCTTCCTAGTTCTTATGTTCCATAAATGAGTGAAACCATATGAAAATTGTCTTTCTCTGCTTGACTTATTTCACTTAGCATTATAGAAGGCAGACTCTTAACTGACTGAGCCACCCAGGTGCCCTATAATTCATTTTTTAACCTTAGTTTGTTCTAAAAAGTATATTGGTTGTCCTCAATCATAGAAATATCTAACATTATTTGTATGCCCACTTGCTTATGAAATCAGGAATATGCGATATGACCCATTTAGGTAGGAAAATAACAGACTAGCACTTTTATTAATGTATTTCTACTTTTATCTAAAATACGTGCTGTTCTCTAGTACGACTTAGAAGCTCTATGAGGGTAAATTATGTCATTTTGTTCACCACTGGATCACCAGTACATAGTACAGCACCTAGCATATAAAAGGTGCTCAATACATATGTTGAATGAATGAAAAAAATAAATCTTAGGATCAAGGTAGCTATGTGATGTGTGTCAGTGTAATTTCTACAATCACTGTAGGGTTAATTCTCCAGACCCAAAGATCATGTGTTTGAATTTCACATGAGCTCTATTTATCCTCACAGAATGTTGGAACTGAAAAAAATAAAGTGATCATCTAATACAACTCCCGCATTTTACAGAGGGGGAAATAGCCAGGCGCACAGAGGGGAATAACTCCCCAAGGATCCCACAGCTAGTTAGCAAAAGAGTCTGGGTTAGAACCTGACACAGACCGTTGGTTAGTTACCTTCCATAAATTTATTTTTTTACGTTGGCTCTCACAGCCCTAGGTCAGTGGATCTCAAACTTGTTCTCTCTGGATCAGCAGCGTCAGCATTGGGACCTTGTTAGAAATATAAAAGCTTGGGCCCACCCTGGACCTACTGAAATGGAACCTCTGGGGGTGGGGGCCCAGCACCGGTGTTTTAACCAGCCCTCCAGGTGACCCTGACGTACTCAGGTTTGAGAAGCACCGGTCCACATAATCTTAACGTCTCTCCTGATACTCCACGATGTGCTATGATTTTAGGCAAAAAGGATTTTCTCACTTGATCAGTAGTTCATTTACATACAAATAAAGATATCGTGTATATTTTTGGTCATCAATGAGATTGAGGAAAGGAGTCAGGAGTCATGCTGTTTTCATATAACCCACTCAGGTTGGTTCCCGGCACAGAAAGTGTTCCTGTTAGCATTGGTTAAAGGTATCTTAGTAGACTGTCTTCATGCAGTGGCATTTCTGTATGTACAACATAGGCAATGCAGTGTAGTGGTCAGTTTCATGGGTCTTGCAACCAGATTGACCTGGCACTGAATCCCACCTCCACCACTCAGTAGTTGTGCAGCCTTGCGTGCGTTACTTAAACCTTTCCGAGCCTCGCTTTCTCATCTCTGCAAAGAGGATAATTATATACCCATTCCTCAGTATTGTTACCAGGATTAAATAAGAAAAATGCATGCAAAGAGCTTAATATAGCGCCTTGTACATCGTAATTGCTTAGTAGTGGCAGCCAGTATTATTATGATGATGCTTATTAGCATAATCATCATTACCACCATCATCATCATTTGTTCTCAAGTAGGATGGATTATTCATTTGGACACAGATTTGGCATAAATTTAAAACTGGTAGGTATTTTTTTTTTTAAGTATTCCAAAGGTTGTGGTGTCCCTTAAAAATGTCTCTTTTCTCCGAGTGTTGTTTGAATGTTCTCCGGCTTTTTGAAAGTGAGTTTGCGGCACAGCCCAGAGAAAGGTTTCCTAGAGCTCTCCAGATCGGATTCACGCTCTAAACCTTTGAGATGAGTCTGCCTAGGTTGGGTTTTCCTTCCCGAATACAAAACCACATCAGGGCACAAAATTATCTCCGAAATTTATCCTCACACATAGATGGCTTTCATAAAGTCACTTCCCGCCTTCACTGGCCCTGTGGCAGAGGGGGAATGGCAGTTGGTAGCCCTAAAAACTCGGCTGCCTTGCTGTATGTTTCACCGAGTCCTCAGAATCCAGTTGAGACGACATAAATCTCGCTTCATCTTCAACTTTAGAAATTGGGACAGAATACAGTAACGACTCACCCACCGCAGGCCAAAAGATCTCCTCTGACGAGGTATAGTAACGCCCCTTTTCCAGATGTCTCTTAAGAATCCCAGCCAAGCCCTGTGCGCCCTCCCTTTCCGGCCAGGGAGCCATGAAAGTAGCCACACCTGGAGTGAGTTTGGGTGGTGGTGTCCCATGCAAATTCCCCTTTCAAGTCATTTAAAGCATTTCAATGCTGACAACTTTTATTAACAATTCTCCGTGTTTCTGTCATTGAGGGAGAAGGAGGAAACAGTGTCCCTGGTGTATTTCTCGTCAGAGTCATGAGTATATTACAGCCTCTCAATTTTTGAAGTAAGCTACATTTCAGGAGATGAAACAAAGGTAACTCTTAACATCTGCCAATATGTTTTCAGTTCTTATATCAAAGAAAGTGAAATAGCCACAAATCCTAAAAAAAGAAATCAAGCTTTAGAATTTATTCAATTAGAAGATGTGAAATGCTGAACTAAGTCTGCTTTGGCAAGCGAAGTGTTGTCGACAGACACAAATGCTTTCAGGAAGAAGTGTCTTAGCTGCAAAAGCCTTAGGGGCTTGGCGGAGCTCCCCAGATGCTCTAGCAAATGTTTGTGAATTGAAGAAAACTTGTTTAGCTTTAGGGAAAAGAGCCTGGAGGAAGCATTTGCAAACCCATCGCCGGTATTTCTCAAAACAACCTTTGGTCCCAAGTTCATTTTCGTGAAGAGTTACCAGAAAATATGTTTCTTTCTTTCTTTCTTTCTTTCTTTCTCTTTCTCTTTCTTTTCTTTCTTTCTTTCTTTCTTTCTTTCTTTTATAAATCCTTGTCCTTTTGCAAGTCTACGAAAATAAAGCCTATTTAAAATTCCACACTCGTGTAGATGTGGCCTTAGGAAAGACCCATTAGACACAGAGATGATTAATGCTCCCCTCGGAATCTTATTTGCTTCTTCAACTGATTGCTCATATAGAATCTTACTTACCAAGTACTTAAGGATTTAAGTGCCTTATCATTCTTGGAAATCGCTACTCGCTAGCCTGCACTGGAGAGTAAGGAGAGGTGCAAGCACACAGGGCTTCCTAGATGGGGGAAGAAGCTCACTCCCTCCCACTCTGTCCCACAATACGGTCTCCTAGAGCGCAGTCCTTGCCATACAGGTGCCGGCGGGGCATCTAACTATCGGGCACTCTCTAACTTGTAGAACCAGATTCTTTCAAACGGATATTCATCTTTGCAATCGTGGGGGAGGAAGAGGGGAAAGAATTGTTAACAGATTATCTTTTCTAAATGCCTGCTAGACATCTCCCCTTGGCTATCCTCTGGCACAATGAATTTAAGATGCTCCAGCCCCAAATCCTTATCTGTACTCCCACCCCCTGCAAAAAGGGCTTGGCTCCTGATTTCCCTATTTCTATTCACCCCCACTGAAAACCTCAAAGGCATCCCTGACAGTTTTCTAACCCTCTTAAAATGCATTCCGCCATTTGCTAATATTTCTTGATAACAATTACTAAATTCAGCCTCTTCAGTCTTCTCTAATTTCTTCCCCCCTTTCTATTCTCACGAACATCCCCTTGTTCAGGTCTTCAATGCCCCACCCCACCCCCTGCCACTGATCAGATTCTCTGCAGCTCCCCATCCTCGAATTTCCTCCCCCTATAATCAGACCTCCACATCCACCATGAAAAAGAGCTTTCAAAAACACAGGCTTGATCATGTCACTAAAAGCCTTCAATAATAAGAGCGAAGAGGCAAGAGGATAAAAGCTGCGTGGGGTTATCAGAACTCACACTTTAGTGCTCAGAATGAACAATTATCCTGATTTTAAGTATACCCAAGTCATTTTCCTAAAAATTACAATTATTATAGCGAAACTCTTTTCTCCAGTGGTTGTAGGCAAGATGATTATGCACTTATGTTATGGCCATAATCACATTATATGCAGAATTTATTGTATGTATTTGTATTTCTGGAAGTTTGGTTTGGTTTATCTAAGCACACGCAGCGATGAGGTCTGTTACTTCTGCCACAAACATTTACTGAGCATTTCCTAGGTGCCAGACACTGTGCTTTGCCACAAATACAGCATGGCTCCTGCCTTCGTGGAACTCCAGCTGACCGTCTGAAAGAAAAAGAAAGCCTTGAATAACTCTCCACCATCCACAAGATATAGGTCAAACTCCTGGTGATAAAACAGAATGAAACAAATATCTGAACACATTTTCACTAGGCCTCTTCCAGGAAGCCTTCCCTCATACCTCTCTTCTCAAATGCAGATGTGGTCTTGAAGAGGAATCTGTGCAACTCCATCTAGGCTGAGCTTTGTTACGGACTCTCCTACTAGTAGTTTCCAGCGAGAGCACTGGGTATTGAAGCTGGGCAAAGACTCGGAAAAGGAAGATGCCTCGTAAATGCCCAGCCCTGTGCGGCTCAGGTTCGTTGGTGGAAGTCTGCCCCTCCTGGGGCCCCCCAGAGGTCACCCTCATGGCCACTAAAGTCCAAGAGAAACCACAGCCAGCAGCAACTTTCACTTGAGAGAAGGCTCCCTGTAGCTTTCCATGTGAACAAGAAGTCGGGCATGACACTGTGGTCTATAAAATCATTCTGAAATGCCATAATTGCTCCCTACCAGTGAGCATGAAGGGTCACATTAGTATTTAAAAATCATCCAAACAGGCGGTGCTGTGATTACACTAAATCAACCTAATTTATAAATCGCCTGAGTAAACTCTTGTTGGATGTTACCATATAAACTTGAAAGAATTCAGGAAAAGAGAGCAAACAAGTTGGGTGCCCTACTGAATGGTGATGCCTGGCCCTGCTCCGCCCCCCACCCCCGCCCCACGCTGCCTTCTTCTGAGGTCTAACGGACCTCATTCGATGAGGCCAATGACCTGATTCTGCGAGGTCAGAGTTTTTAAAAGAGCTCTTGTATCATTCATTCATTCAGCAAATATTTACTGAGCACTTGCTATGCACCTGCCACTTCCCTTGGTGCTGGGCAGAGGGTGGTGAATGACTAAGTTGTAGCTTTCACGGGGCTCCCTTTGTAGCGGACTGAGACAGAAAGGGGACGCACGAGTCAATCTGTAATCTAGAACGCTATGGAGAAAAAGAAAGCAGTGCATGAGGGGAAGAGAGTCTGGCAGGATTGGGACAGCAGTTATCTGAAGACAGCCTGGCACCATCTCTAAGGAGCTGGCATCTGCACAGGGAGTGGAAGGAGGTCATAACCACAGAGTTATCTGGAGAAAATTGCAAGGACAAAGGCTTCAGGGCAGAAAAAAGCTTGAGGTGTTGTTCAAAGGCCAACCCAGAGCAGGGAAAGTAGGGAAATGGGTGGTAGAGAGGTAGCCAGTGGCCAGATAAGGGAGGTCAGGGTTTTATTCTGAAGGTGTTGGGGGGCTATGGGAGGCTTTTGAGCAGTGACAGCACCAGACTCTCATTTTTTTGTTGCTGTAATGGAAGTTTTTGTTTTTAATTGTGGCAAAATACACAGCATAAAATTTGCCATCTCGCCCGTTTTTAGGCGTACAGTTCAGTGGCATGAATTATATTCATATTGTGGTGCAACTGGAACTACCATCCAGCTCCAGAACTTTTTCATCTTCCCAAACTGAAATTCTGTACCCATTAAGCAACAACCCTCCATTCCCCTCTTCCCTCAGCCCGTGGCCCCCACCATTCTACTTTCTGTCTCTAGGAATTTTTGGCTCTGGGTTTCTCTTATAAGTGAAATAATACTTGATTCGTCTTTTTGCCACTGGCTTCTATCACTGAGCATAACGTCCTCAAGGTCCATCCGTGGTGTAGCATGTACTAGAAGTCACTTTTTAAGGTTGAATGATATTCCGTGGTATGGAGGAACCTCGTTTTGTTTACCATTCATCCATCAATGGACACTTGGGTCATTTCTACCCTTTGGCTATTCAGAATGATGCTTTTCATTTTTTATGTATTTTTTACTTTAAAATTTTTTTGTATCTTTTTAAAAGATTTTATTTATTTATTTGAGAGAGAGAGCCAGCATGAGCAGGAAGGGCAGAGGGACAGGGAGAGAGAGGATCTCAAGCAGACTCCACACTGAGCTCGATTTCAGGACCCTGAGATCATGACCTGAGCCAAAACCAAGAGTCAGATGCTTAACTGACTGCACCACCCAGCCTCCCCTCTCACAGATATTTTCATTTTTTAAAGAATCACCCTAGATACCACTTTGAGAGTAGACAGTAGGTGTCCAGACTGGAAGCTGGAGATGAGTTAAGAGGCCAGAGGAGCAATGATGGAAGTAGTGGAGAAAGTGAGAGGTCATCAAACCCCAGTTACATCTCAAAGATAAATCAGGCAATCTGGGCCCAAGCGGTGGCACTTTTCTGTGCATTATTTTTCCCAAGGCTAGTGTCTGGTCTAGTGGGATTCAGTTCTCTCAACTTGCTACTTCTAGAGAAATCTGGTTATTCACCTACAGTGAGACTGATGAACATTCCAAGCAATCTAGAATCCTGGAGGGGGGGGGAGTTCCCCAGGAGCCAGAAAACCTGAACAAAACACCAAACATGCTTTATTTTACCCATTCGGGGGGGGGGGAAAGCCACCTAAGATATATTTGACCTTTCTCTGCCTTCTTGAAGAGAGGACATCGAGACTCTCTTTCAGACTTTTCCAGATGACTCGGTATCACAATTCTGAAAGAGCAACTTTAGTACGCACACAGGTGCACTGCAAACAATGGCTTTAAGACTCCTGACGCAAGCGGGACCACTTTCTCGCACACTAAATGGTCCCTGAGTTCTGTACTTCTGATAGGGGTGCGCTCTCTTCTTGGGGGTTTTGTGTCTCCTTCCGTGTTAATGTACTTGCCGACCCTGCTCTTCCTCCCCTTCCTAATCTCCCAGCTCGGGGAGCAGCGTCCGGCACGGTACCCCTCGGGCAGTAAGCACTTGATAAATGCCCAGAGAATGATGAGCGCCATACGTGTTCACATCTTGGGTGAAAGAAAAGAAAACGGTCACAGAATGTTTTGTGTACAGCATTGTTGTTTTGGCCCTTTGGGGGCCTCTGGTTTTCTTCCTATATGTTTCTTCACATGTGTTCGGAGCAGCCAAGTTCGCCATATGACTGCACTCCACACAACCGACATATTAGGGCCACTGGTAACCGCCAAGAAAGACCTGATCGGGCCGTGCATGCTGATCCCAGGACAGAGCAGCCGCAAAATGAGAAATCTCTTCCTGTCTCATCTATTCTGGTCATAGCCATACTGTAAAAAGATGTGCAATTTTTTAAAAGCGTCAACTGTTTGGCATCTGTTTTAGGGAAGTTCACGAACACATTTTCGATGACAAAAGGAATGTGTTATTTTCTTTATTTTCTTGCCAAAGAAAAATGCATTCCAAAATATAGACTGTTTGGATGGGATCGCATTTAAACCAGGAGTATGTGTGAAAATTACAGAACCTTACAGCAAGAGAAACAGGGAGACAGATAGATGGGGAAGTGAGGCTAGGTGATACCCTCATGATTACAGCTTACGCTGCACATTTCTTAGGGAAAGATTTCTTCAGAGCTGTTCCTACAATTCAGTTTGCACATGTAGCCCTGGGTCTGATGGGAAATACATGGGAAGAGATTTGGAATCGGTAGAGAACTCCGCTGATTATATTAACTTGGGGGGCCTTACTGTAAGAGCATGAGTTCTGGACTCAGACCAATGAATGATACCACTGGTTTATATTTAACACCATGTGCCCTGTCCTGTGCTAAGTATTTTAAGTATAACTCATTTAATCACTAATTAGCCCTGTGAAGTAGGTACTATTATTGTACCACTTTACAGAGGAGAAAACTGGGAAATGACAGAGCTGGTATTGAAACCCAGGTTTTGGTGAGGCCTAAATCACTAGCTAGGGTCCCTAATCACTGAACTGTACTGCATTAAAAAAAAAAAAACCAGAGAATCTGAAAACCTGGGTCTTTGCTAAATGCCCCCGAAGACCAGAGCTGAATGGAACCAATATGGTGACACTCTTGTCTACCCCAGAGGTCTCCAAGGGAGCTGGTTCCTGCAAGAATGCAGAGCCTCATAGCAGCCAATCGAGGATTCGGCATAGCCGCTGCTACTAGCTAAGCCCTAGAGGAGCTAAGACAGAGTAAAAACTGAGAGAACAAGAACAAGAAATCAGGAGGCTCAGAGAAACGGGTGATGGGCTCAGGCCACTGCCGTGCTGAGACAGGGTGCCATGGAGGGCTGGCAAGCACTCTGGCCCACCAAGCCACAGTCAGAAGGCCATAGCCACTGGCGCCTAGGTCATCTAGAGTATGTGACGGGCCCTCAGGTGGGGGCTCAGCTCAAGTGCTGTTCTTCCCAAGAGACAGGTTTACCGTCTATCTCTTCTCTCCACCAGAATGTGAGCTTCTTCGACCCAGTCCCCATACATATCCGCACTGCTTACAACAGTGCCTGGCACACAGAAGGTTCTCAATAAAGATTTACCGAATTCAGCCACGCAAGAATGAATGACAGAGCCCAGTTGGCCATCCTGAGCTATAACTCAGACACCCCGGGGGTTCTCCAGTCTTAGACCACACAGATAAGAGTCCGAACTCCCCATAGTTCCAACACCCTGCTTTCCGCGCACATTGGCAGGATTGCACTTCCCCGCCCCCTTTAAAGTGAGGCCTGGCCCTGCGACTTGCCTGAGCCAGTGAAGTGTGACCAGAAGCTTCGAGAACCTTTCCCCGCCTCTGCAATCATACATGCATTGAAGGCAGCGCCTCCCTCGGCCTGGGACCCCAAGAGAGGACCAGATGGAGAAGAGCCAACCAACCGGCAATAGACATGGGGCATAGAGCATGCGCAAGAAATCAAACTATTGTTTTAAGCCACTGAATTTTAGGGGTTGTTATTTCACGACAATACAGCCTTGCCTGACTGATATATCAGCCAGTTTGCAGAAAAGCTCATCTTTACATTAGCTTCCCTTTGCCAAGAATCCCTGGCAGTTGTTGAGAAATGCTGACAATTTATAAATCCACTCTGGCTGTCATTTGTCACCTCCAGGTTTAGACGGCGGGTCTGGGTTTCTCCGCCGGTTGCCTCTTACCTCCCCGTAACCAACGTTCCCCAGGCTGCTACTCTTTCATCCAAACCATGGCCCAGTAAATGACAGCAGAGTTAAAAGCTGCCCGTGGAGTTATACTGAAGGTTTGGGAATAACAGAGGACACTACGGTCTGAATGTGTGTCTCCACAATTCATGTGCTGAAATCCTAACTCCCGATGAGGATGGCATTAGGAGGAGGTGGCGGCGGGAGGGGGGGTGGCAGCGGTTTTCAGGGGTGCTTAAGTTAGGGGGGCGGTGCTCTTATGAATGGGATTAGTAGTCTATACAAGAGACTCCAAAGGCCCCAAGGGCCCCCTCTGGCTGGCTCTTCCCTTAGTCCCATCACTTAACTGCCCTGTCAAAGGGCTAGCGATCCTAGCTCCCACGCAGGAAAGGATCTTTAACCTTGTCCACGGTGTCCAGAAGCCACCCTTGACCTTCTCCTCCAAGGCCCATAGGGAGAAGGAAGGTGGAACTCGTCACTATCTCTGCAGAAACACCGCTCTCCTACGGGTCACTTCGGCTCCTTCATCTTCACAACCTCTTCATCCTAGAGCAAAATCGGAGCTAGAGCTTTGCAAATCAAAAGCCCACTGAAGTGATTTTCCCAAAAGAAGAGAGCACTATTTCCCCAGCAATGAATTCTCAAAGCAAAAGTAAGAAGCTGTTGGCAGCTTTAAATAGCAGCTTGTCCCTGCTCTGCTTAGTTTTGCTTCCTTTGTTTTATTTTTTGATGGATCCGTTCCACCGATCTTGTCCGGTGGCCTCGGCTTGAATGTAGGATCCCTGGGAGGGTTCACTGTAGCTGCTGCTACTCTGTAAAGAGAGGCAGATTCACAGAGGGGTTAAAAGTCTGGACTCTGCAGCCAGACCTCCCTTCACGGAGTAAGCGCTAAGTGTTTCCTATTACAGTAATGCCTCTGGGATGACCTGCTGACATGTCTGGTTCCCTTTCTAGAGAGCTGAGCCTGGATGGAGTGCAAGGGCTCATTATCTTTAATGACCAGAGGCAGAGCTAGTTCAAGGGCTGGGTGCCAATCTAAATTGCGGAGGGAAGCTAAGACCGGTACCAAAGGTACGGATCTGAGAAGCGAGGCCGCGGGCAGGGAGCCAGGCAAGAGATCAAGACCCGAGCGCAGGGAAGTAGAATCCAAGACAAGTCTGGGACTTAGACCCTCGACAAGGCCAGGGACCTGGTGCTTGTTGTGTAGGTATGGTGTGGAGAGGCCAGGACCAGGCTGACCCCCAGGACCAGGCTGACTAGCCTCGTAGGAGTTATTTTCCCTCTCAGCATCATAAAGCCCCACCAACAAAGAGTAGTATTCCCATAAGTCAACATGTTCCAAAGCATGCTCTGGATACAAACGTAAGTTCTTGAGGAAGTGAATAGGCACATTGTGAGACCAGTTGGAGAACTGTAGCGTTTAGCGAAAGTTGAACCGTGTTCCCTTACTGCAGGGCCTCTCCAAGGATGTTAACAGGCACTGCCAATCTTCAGGAGGGAACTCCAGTGCACAGCGGCCCCCTGTCCGCCCTTGAGGAGGGAACCTTCTTTAAAGCGCCATCTCTCCCTGCCATGGTTCATTATAGCTTCAGAGCACTTGAGGCCCATGATGATTCATGCAAGTGCCATGAAAGGTGCCATGCAAGTTCAATGCAGCTTGACTTTGTAGGTGGATAGATGTAATCACACTGTCAGGCTGGGCACATCAAAACAGGGACCGGAGAGGCTGCAAAGGACCGCGCCCAGCCAGGTGGTTGATAAAGTGAAAAGTGGCAGAAGTCAACCACGTTATCTCAGGGTCTGTGAGAAGCCAGGAAGAGGAGGCTGGGCAGGTGTGAGTCAGATGAGAGAGATTCTTTCTCTGGGAGGGGAGCAAGGAGGGTTTCCTGGAGGATGGGCCATTTCCGGAGCATTTGTCCAGTGCCAAGCATGGTGCTATAAGCTGGATATTCTAAACTCTCCCAACGACCTCGCCAACAGATCTCATGATTCTCCTTGGCAGATTAAGAAATCGAGGTTCGGGGCGGGTGGGGGGTTGTACGGATTTCCTAAGGTCATCCAGCTTATTCATCTGCAGAGCTGGGATTCAAGCGGAGGTCGAACTGCCTGCAAAACCGGTGGCCTTTGCGCGCCCCCGTAGACCACGTGACCTCAGTAGACCTGCGCTCAGGGGTACACAATCTAGTAGCAAGGGAGGCAAATGCCAACAAGTAGCTCAAATCGAGGCATGCTAGAGGTCTGCTCAAGGCACGGTGGGTGAGGCATGAGAGCAAGAAGGTTCTCCACAAGTCAGCTTGGGGGGTGCGTCAGAGGGCTGGTGGGGGAGGTCTTCCTAAGAGCAGCCGCCCCTTGAGCTGAGTCCTGATCAAAATCGCCAAGGGGCCAGGGAGTGGGTGGTAGGTGCCTGGGGGGTGTGGAGTACATTCTTGTCACAGGAAGCAATGTCCATATGGGAACTGTCATAAACACGTCTCAAATGAAAAAACAAACATCTCTTCAAGCAAAAAGTCTATATTACAGCTGCTGATAGTTCCGTTTCAGAAGTTCAGAGACCCGACCACCAAAGGAAAATACAACAGAACCAAAGGGGGAAAACCAAAGGCATTGCTAATCTGCCGTCTGCACCGATGATGTAGGAAAATAAACGAGAGCTAAGCAAAACAAAACCAAACAAAAACCGCCTCAAACAAAAAAGTCTTCTTTGGAGACAGGAGGAAAGCTCTGGCTCCCAAAGCCACGGTCGCGTTTTCCGTGTTTATGCTGCGGTGTGACCGGGGCCTCCGCAGTCCCATTGGGGGCCTGTCCCTTTTTGAGGCGACGGGGGCTAGTCCGTCTCCAGCACTTCCCCGAGTCGGACGGGAACCGGCTTCCGCGGCGGAGGCTTGATTTCAGCGGGGCGCGCGGCGCCCGCCGTCCGAGCCACGGCGTCTGAGCGCAGCCTCCTCCCAGGCAAGGAAACAGTCAATAAGGAAATACCAGAGTTCGGCTCTTTGCAACTCGCTCGAAGTGTGAGGCGGCGCTTCATTTCCTGATCGCTCAGGTGGAAATTGTAAAAACAATTAAGAGCAATGACTAATCACCGAATCAAAGCAGGTTGCCCAACTCATTTGCAATTGTGTGCTCAGTTCTGTGTGCCAACAAACAAAGACTCGGGGAGTTTATTATTTAAACCAATTAAAAGCTCTAGGCAAAGCGAGTAGTCAATTTGTGGCCACGTGGTGGGAAAACATCAGTTGGAAGAGCCTGAGGAATTTCGTGAGCGGAGCCATATGGCCAAAATCGGAACGAAGCACCCAGGATCGCCGGGGAAGTCTGCCCTGAAAGCAATTTCAGAAGGAAAAGCTTCACCTAGCAAGAGCAGACTTGGGCTCTCTGCTCGCCTCTCCCCTCCCCGGCACCCCCCCCC
>NC_048238.1:98960729-98985720 GCF_002007445.2 Ailuropoda melanoleuca | reverse complement strand
GCCCACCTCCCCCATCTCCTAGACTGCCTGCAAGGCGGGTAGTTCCAACCAACAGTAAAAGGAAAACGAACTGACTAAAATTCAAGGTCTGACTGTTCAGCAAGGGACATTGCTAAATTTCCTGTCCACCATTTGCACTTTTATGTATTTTAGGGCTACCTAGAGAGTTCTTAAAGGCCCAGATGATGAAAATCGGCCGCCCTTCTTCCCAAATGAGGTGCACAGTCCATCTGGAGAGGGCACTCACACTTTTGTATGAAGCTGTGGGCCGTAAAACGGAAAGTAAAGAATTAAAAACTGAAGCCATTTGGTAGCAGTTATAAAAAAAAAAAAAGGCGGAGGGAGGAAGAAAGGGTGCGGGGGGGGCAGTTACTTGGGCAAATTAGATTTACAGAATGGATGTAATGGAGTAAACCTTTACTGAAAGTTCCTTTTCACATCCCCATGAGATATTTTCCACTAACATTTTTGTTTTCTGGCCTACAAGTCCCTCTGCACCTAACCACTTCCCCCACGTCTCCCTCCCCCTGCATTTTCCTGGAAAATCTAATAATTCTGGTGCTCCTAATGGATCTCACTTCTTAAGGTCCTGGTCCCTTTCTCCTTCAAGTTCGCTCCAAAACAAGCATTCGCAGAGACTCCTGATTATAGGAGGAGGAAGATTGGTTGTACCAGAACCAACTGGAAGATTTTGACAGCTCCGTCAGCTAGCTGCAGCTGTCCTGGAGCGTGTTGTATATTATAACTAATGCACTAAGAAGAAATCATTTTTGTACATCAATAAACAATGTGGTTCATGGTATGTGGACAAGTAAATTGAGTAAATTCAGCTGTAGTGTCATTCCTTCCAAAAACTCTAGCGCTGTCGATACTCCCAAAATTAATAAGGCACACCTGTCCGTGTGTTGTGGGGTGCTCAGAATCACAGCTCCCACTTCCTGCAACGTGGAGGGTGCCAGCGGGGAAAGGGTGGAGGGGCTGCCATGCTCTCTGCCCGAGCTTAGCCTAAACGGTTACCTTGCAGTGGGCATCCCATCCCCTCTCACGTATTCTAGACAGTTGGAAGGGGCAGGCCCGACCTGCCCTGTAAAGTCAGAGGCCTGTAGAGCATGAGGTCGAAAGGTGCCCACTGTGGGACTTGTGAGCTCCAAAGCGGACTCTGCTACTAGGAGCTAAAAAGTCCTCAGAAAGTCAGCCAGCCTCAGGGGCCAGCTTACCAGCCAAAGAATCTTCCCTCTGAAACCATCAGACATGGAAGAGAGTGATTGTGTGACAGACCAGGCGCTGAGAGCCTGTCCCCATTTCTAAACCAGTGGGGATGTGAGTGGCGTGGCACAGAGATGAACTGAACTGGTTTGAGCAGTAGACTTAAAAGAGGCGGTTCAAAGCTCTCCCCCCCCCACCATTTTTTTTAAGAAGCAATGTGGGCCTGTCTGCAGACTTCCCTGAGGTTCCATTCCGTGCAGATTTGGGATGGCCCTCCATCTGTGTGAGAGCACCAGGAAGTGTGCTTAATTTACAAAACAGAACGCCAACCCTGCCGCCTGGCTGCCTGTCAGGTGTGATAGACCTTACAACTGCTAACCGAGATGGAGTTCTTCGGGGGAAGAAATGGGCACAGCCAGGGCAGGCAAACCCCAGGCCTTTTGAAGTGAGGCACGGCCACGTGACCTGCGTCGGCCAGTGAGGTGTGAGTCCAAGTATTATGCTAATTCTGGGTAGAAGCATGTAACTGCTTCCATTAACGAGCTTCCAGAGCTCTCTTGGCCTGGCCCGGTAATCCCCGAAGCACGGTGTTGAGATGATGTCGTCAGATGCCACAGAGTGAGTACACAGAGCCAGCCCGACCCGCGTTGTCCGTGTAGCACGAGTGATCGAAATATTTTTGTTGTGTCGGACCACTAAGACTTGGGTGGTGGTGGTGATCCCAGAATATTCTAACCTGTTCTGACCGGTAAAAGTTAGAATCTCAGGCTACAGTTCTCTTCATTCCCAGAGCTGTACCTTAGTCACTCCCTGGAGAGTCTAACCTTGATTAAAAAGCTATTTTACCAAGTGGAAAACATGATTTAGATAAGTAATACTAGAGGCACTCTAAGAGACATGTTGACCATCCAATCCTTTCGACTCTCCAAGGTCTAATTTTATGCCAAATTAAATATACAGAAAGTAATTTATCTTAACTGATTGAGTGGAGGTCCATGCAGAAATGCATTTGTTGAAGTTATTATTCAAAATGGCTCTACAAAAATGTCATTATCTGCAGAAGGCTGCATACGATGCTTTTTGGATCACAGGCCATGTGATAAAGTCTGCCTGAAATCTGGTTCCGAGGCAGAAAAGCTCTCCTTTGTTTATCCAGCTTGCTTTATTTAGGCAACTGGAATCATATTTCCATTTTTACTTTGGCTACCAGTGAGCTCAGAGCTAAATTTATCATTCCATTTCTAGGGTTACCATGCTGTCTTCCTGGCATAATTCCTTTTGCTTCTAACTCCAGTCTTTATTTTTATCTTACAAGCTGCTTTCAAATCCTTTCGAAATATCGATAGCGATAGACGTTATGAATTCTATTCTTTTCAAGGCAGACTCACTTGCAGAGCCAACCACCTCCACAAAGTGAATCCTGTCCGTTCTCATGAGACCCAGTTCCAAGGGGTCACTGCTCTCTTTGGTTTCGCTACTGTCTTCCAGGGGAAGAAAATAGTCTCAGAGGCTACTGGATGGAGTTTGTTTGGCCTTTAGACGTATAGGGACCTTGTTTATTTGATTTGGGGTGGAAGAATTAGGCTACAGATTCAGAAATAATCTAATTATCTATAGTCTGGGAATAGCAGAATAGGACAATAAAAGGACACAGGACATTCTAGACAGTTCTATTGCAAAGGAAACTTTACCATGACGGAATCTGGTTGTAGAAGAACTTGATATTTTCTGGTACCTATAGAATTGAAGGGAGAGAAAGAAGGAATACACAAGGCAAACCCACGAAACCTAGTAACTTTGTAAAAGTCCCAAGAAGCTCAGTAAATTGCATTTCTCAAATGAGGGCAGGGTTTCCCAACCTCAGCACTGTAGACATTTTAGGTGGATAATTTGTTGTTGTCGTTGTTGTTGTCGTTGTTGTTGTCGTTGTTGTCGTCGTTGTTGTCGTCGTTGTTGTTGTTGTCGTTGTTGTTGTTGTTGTCGTTGTTGTTGTCGTTGTTGTTGTTGTGGGAGGTGCCTTGTGCATTGCAAGATGTTTGGCAGCACCCTGGGTCTCTACTCAGTCCATACCGGTAGCACTCGCCTCCAGTCTCGACAACCAAAAATGTCCCCTGGGTCAGGTGGGGTGGGCACAATTGCCCATCACTGCAAACCACTGAATCAAGGTTAATCTTTCATCAGAAACTTCTGCCAGAATCAGCCGTATACCCTGTCCTCTTGTCTGTCTTATAAAAGAACCACAATAGCTGTGTTCGTGTATCTATTATGTCAGACACTTGACATGCATTATCTCATTTCATCTTCACGACGGCCCTATGAAACATCTGAAGCTTCAAGAAGGTCACGTGAGTAGTAGGAAAGAGAGCTAAGAGACAAATCCAGACCTGCTTGGCTCTAAACCTGTGTTCTTACCCACTGTTCAACCCAGATCAACAATGGTAGAGGGTACTAATTATTCCAATGTTACAAATGAACAAACTGAAGCTATTCCAACATAAGTGATTTACCAAGAACGCGCAGTTAGCCCTTGGCAGAACCAGGGTTCTAATCTAGATTTCCATGACTCAAAAGACACACCTATTTTTTTTTCTCCATATGGATCTATTAAGTGGTTGCTGGGCCATTTGTACCCTCTCCCACTTGGGTGCCAATACAGGCAAAAGGGTGAGACATCTGGAACCAATGAAGTTCAGAGATTGCACCAAAGGGAAATACCAAAGCAGTGGCAAGCAGCAAAAGAAAAAAAAAATCCGTCAGTACTGGGGAGGCCACACAGATTCCAAAGTTTGCAGTGAGAAGAAACAGCCCAACTACTACTACCACTTAGGGAACTCTTTGAGTATTTCTCCAGTAATCCTTGACCCTCACCTGCTTCACCACACTCCCCAAACAGAAAATAACCTTGTGACCAAGTTCAGTTTTCTTAAGGCACTTTGAGATGATTTTGCTTTATGTCTGCTATGACTGAGCCAGACCAAATCATATTTTCTGCAATGATGATGATGAAAAGTCAATCTCCCATGAACTCCCCACATGCCCGAGCTGGGATTTAACATGGCAAAATTGATGTGCGAACCAGTGTTGCTATTTAATGTGGTTTCTATCAAAGTGTTCATAAAACCTGGGGCTGCAGCTGGCCCCCATTAGGTAGTTTCTTGGTGAAAGTTTTCCAAGGAAAACTTTTTTAACAGCTTCATAAAGCCAGGCACAAAAGGGCAGGGCAATGACTGGCTGAAAGACATGGGACTTTTTATCTTTGAAATGTTAAATAGGGGGTTTGTTCTGTTTATTTCTGGAAGAAAAATTGGAAGGCATTAAAGACTACGTTTTGAGCCTTGCATGATTTCAGTCAGATCGTTGTGTGTTCATTTGTTCAACATTCATTTAGCACCTACTATACGCCAGGCCTTGGGCCAAATAGTGGGAGGAACAAAAAGATGAGTAACACTTGGGTTCTTGGGGATGTGGAGGGGGAAAGAGACTGGTGAGAACACAAAGGAGTCTGGGTCAAGGGTTTCAATGTTGGAATTTATAAAGTTATCTAGAAAAGTGCCTGATGCCAAGTAAGGGCTCAGAATATGTATGCTTCTTCCTTCAACATGTACAATTAGAACGAATACTTAGAGGATAATCACTCATTTACTGCTAAAAGGTAACTATCACCTTCACACAAGAGCTAATGTTTGGGCCCCCACTGGGCGATGTGGTGGTGTTTTCACCACAAGGCAGCTTTTCGCCTGAACAACCGGATGCATCTGTTAGTTCTGTACATAACACCATTAAACCTTCCCTGCATGCGCATACAGTCCCTCTGCTCTTGGGAGACTCACACTCCCGTGTGAGGAAATTACACTTGTACGTTCTAATGGATACAATGTAAAAGAGGTCTCTTAACCCACAGACCCAGGCTACTTCCAGATTGGTGTAACTATTAGCCATTCATCCAACCAACCCTTCCCGTCCACCATCACGGGTAATGATGCTACGGGAGTTCAGAGGGGCAACTTGATCTCCTGGGGAATGCGGTAGGCAGGGTCGTCTCTGTGAAGGGAGCACTCCGGAAGCCAGGTCTTGAGGATGCAGCTTGGACACAAGTACGAAGAAAGAAGAAAGACGTTCTAGAGTGGGGAAAGCCTGAGCAAAGGTGCAGAGGTAGGAATAGGCCTGGCATGTTTGGCGAATGATGAATAAACCCAGACTGACAGGAACACAGTTCAGAGGAAGAGTGGGAACTCAAAGTCATGGTAGGTAGGGTCAGATCATGGGGACCCTCCAATCCCAGTCTGGGGTACTGCATGAAATTAGAAGCCTATACGTGTTGCAAACATTATTCTTGGAAAAATATGGAGCAAGGTTAAGTTGAGCCCCAGATTCTCAAGCATTTGGTTCTTAGCAGTATCATTCATTACACAGAGTCTCAGCACTGTTTGTCCTTCCCAACGATCCCCATACTATGGCATCCATAGTACTTTTGGGGCTTCTGAGAGAAAAGGTCCAGAGAACTCATGGCAACACTGTGTCTGGGCAATGTGTCCCTGAGAAAAGGAACTAGCATTTGCAGACACTGTGCAAGACCTCTGTACATATATTCTTTAATTCTCATAAAAACCCAATGAGATAGGTGCTAATATAGTCCCCATTCTACAGATGAGAGGACTGAGACTCAAGACAGTAGAGCAAAACGGGGTTCAAACACCAATTTGTTTTATTCTAAATCCAGTATTCTCTCACCATACCACACTGTCTCCTGAATGGAAACTCTTTGCAAAACTTTGAATGGGGACATCCTGTGATTAATCCATACCTCCAGTTGTTATTCTCTTGAAATTTAACAGTAAAATTCCAATTTTCCTGTTGTCCGACATTCCTGAATGTTAAATGTTTTGGGGTTCTAGCCAAATTAGGGAAAACAATGAGCTCAAGGACTTCCAGAACGATTCATTATAAAGGTCACATTTACTCAGCCATCAAAGGACACTATTCCATGGACCAGAGAAAATGGTAGCAACTGGAGCTATCCAGGTGGCTCAGGTTGAGGACAGAGCCATCGAACTATGGGCAGACATGGATTGGCTCCGCTATTCTGGTAGGTTCTGCTGCCTAATTAACCATCATATCACTGAAGCTACAGTGAACAGTTATACTGGCAGGTAACCTAATACAACACTCAATAGTTTGTAAGGGTCTACAACTGCCCTCTGAAACGCCAACGCTCCCCCAACTTCGCAAATGAGGGCACTGAAGTTCAAACTAAGGTAACTAAAACACTACGTAACTGGCTCAAGGTCACATTTCTCAAAGAGTGGCAAAAAGTGAGATTCAAAGTCTAGTCTTTCCACCCCAAAGTTTAATACACTACTCTTTAAGTGCCAAAGCACTTATTTGCCTTCATTTTGGCAACATAACTAGTTGATAGACTACAAAAAGTCACCGACTTAAGTGCTTTGATTTCTCGATGCTAGACTTCCAGCTTCTGAAGCTTCTCTCTCCAGCCCCACCTCCAGCTCTCCATTGACTAGACTGACTGGGGGTCTGGCCCCATGCAGACATAGTCTATGTGTCATACTTGCAGGGGAACTCCATCTCCAACTCCCAAATGCAATAAACATGACTTTTAACCTTAAGGAAATCCAAAACACATGGCAGCCATAAAAATGGTATTGGAGAAATTAACAACAGGTTATCAGAGAGACAAGAATTTCCAGTAGTGTTATATAGATGAGTCACAACGAGCCTCTGTCAAAAAACCTGGAGGACATTATAATGATATAGATGATAAAGAAAACATAGGAGTGAGATAAATAGCTACCTGGTGAGCAAGGCAGAGACACTCAGAAGTCTCTCTAGAAATTCTGGTCATCAAACCATTCTATTCACCGGCTCCCCTACGCTATCACATACTTTTAGTAATATATACATGAAAATGCTTCTGCATACATCCTTGTCATTGTCCATCAATCAACTAATTCCTTATGGATGAGAAAACCAGGAAATGACACAACCTCTACCTTTCAGCACTCAAGTGAGTGGTCTGTTTAGCTTCTGAAATAAAGACCCTGACCTAGGTCCTTAGGACCTGATTAGGAGCTGAATTATGCAAGAGCCCTCCTACTTCACAGCCCTTCACACAGGGGTTCTCAAACTTGAGAGTCCATCATAATCACCCGGAGGGCTTATCAAGCCAGACTTCTGGGCCTCGCCCTCAGAGTTTCGGATTCCGTAGGGCTGGGGCAGGGCCCAGGAACTGGCCATTTCTAACAAGTTCCCGGGTGCCATGGACACCACTAGTCCCGGGGCGGGGGCCACACTCGGAGAACAAATGCTGTACAGCCACCCAAGCAATCATCTAAAACACTTCCTCTGTTTGTATCACTCTTTTCAGGTACGGCTGAAGTTCAGACTCTGGTTTCTGGGTCCGCAAGTCCAGCCACCCATTCTCGGCAACTCATCTCTCGTACTCACAAACACAGACCCTCCCGTGCGGACAGGAAAGTTGCCTCTCTGGTCCCTAAACTCAGCACTTTCACGCTAACTTCAGTCCTTGTTTCATGCTGTTCCTCTCAAAGAAAATGCCTCCATCTTTCCTTTGCCCATCAGTATCCACAGCCTCTGGCTCCTGCTCCATTTCTTCTAACTGCCCTTTCCTGGCTATTCTAGCTGCATTAAGTTCTTCTTCTTTTTTTTTTTTTTTAAAGGCTTGTATTTATTTGAGAGAGAGAGAGATAGCGAGAGCTAGAGCACGAGCAGGGGACAGGGGAGTAGCAGGGGAGAGAGGGAGAAGCAGGCTCCCCACTGAGCAGGGAGCCCCACGCGGGGCTCGATCCCAGGACCCTGGGATCATGACCTGAGCCGAAGGCAGACGCTTCACCGACTGAGCCACCCAGGCGCCCCAGTTCTTCCTTTTTTAAAAGCCAATAGCAATTGCAAATTTGTACTCCTCAGTTTAGCAAGCAGGAAGTTGAGCAGTTGTACCTATGTCTCCTCTTCATATCTAAACCCTATTCCCTCAAGGCGCATGTCCTAAGCAGTGTTTCATTAGCCTCTCGCCTTCTGGTACCCATGGCAGCGCTAAACAAGAGGATCCAGGGCAGTGGTAGACAAATAGGATGTACTCAATACAGTAGTCCCCACTCATCTGCGGGGAGTCCATTTTAAGACTCCCCGTGGATGATGGAAACTGCAGATAGTACTAAACCCTACATAGACTCTGTTTTTCCTATACACTCATGCCTATGATAAAGTTTATTTATTTTTTAAAAGATGTTATTTATTTATTTGACAGAGAGAGAGAGAGCACAAGCAGTGGGAGCAGAAGAGGAAGAAACAGGCTTCCCCTTGAGCAGGGAGCCTGATACGGGGCTCGATCCCAGGACCTGGGGATCATGACCTGAGCCAAAGGCAGATGCTTAACCGACTGAGCCACCCAGGCACCCCTGATAAAGTTTAATTTGTAAATTAAACACAGTAAGAGATCAATAATAGTAAATATATAAAACAATACAATATATATTATAACAATATACTGTAATAAAAGTTACATAGGGGCACCTGGGTGGCGCAGTCGTTAAGCGTCTGCCTTCGGCTCAGGGTGTGATCCCAGCATTCTGGGATCGAGCCCCACATCAGGTTCCTCCGCTAGGAGCCTGCTTCTTCCTCTCCCACTTCCCCTGCTTGTGTTCCCTCTCTGCTGGCTGTCCCTGTCAAATAAATAAATAAAATCTTTTAAAAAAAAAGTTACATAATATGATCTCCCCCTCTCAAAATATTGTATGGTATGCACTCACCCTTCTTGTGATGATGTGAGATGATAAAATGCCTATGTGATGAAATGGAGGCAGGTGAATGACGTAGGCATCGTGACACAGCGGGAAGCTACCATTGACCTGCCAGTGCATCAGAAAGAGATCATCTGCTTCTGGACTGCAGTTGACTGTAAGGGTAACTGAAATCACGGAAAGTGAAACCACAGCCGGGGGGAAACTACTGCAAATACATTTTTAAACATACAACTTTATTAATTAAGGATGCTCACTCTATTTTTTAAAAACTGGTGAAGCTTGGCACAATAATAAATGGTATATTTGGGCTGGTTTTGTTTTCAAGTTTTTGTTTATTTGTTTTACATTTCTTTCATGTTCGGAGAATTTCAGAGGACAGTTAACGTTTGTAAAATTAGGTTGAGAACAGACGTGACAACATGAGTACAATCTATGCATTTGCTGATCTCTGCTGGATATTTCCCAGTATGCTCACACATGGAGCACGGACCTAATTTACAGAACTCAACTTAACCCTCTGGTAACGCAGATGCATCATAGGTGTTTTTGACCCAGATCGGCACTGAACACTGATCTAGACATGCTAATTAAGATTTCATTAATGACGAAAATATCCTGCCTTTGAGGGATACCTTGGTGAAACTAGAGGGAGATTAAAAAGACAATTACATTTCTTAAATCAACCCCCTTGTTCTCTATGAAACACTTTGAGGCTGATTTGGTTTAATTCCACCTTCTCAAAAAATCTCACTTGGGGGAAAATGGGAATATAAAAGGAATGATCTCCCAAAGCAAATTTAAGCTATTCTAACAGGGACATTGTACGTAGAAAGCAAGTAATGTCTTAAACTATGCTGTCTGGGCTTTCCCCCGACCCCCACAGAATCTGAGTTGAAAGGAAAGGAAAGCAGACAAATGAAAAGAAACGAAAACAGACAAAAATTGTATCTACACACAGAAAATAGTTGGAATTTTAAAACAAGATTTTACTCCATTCCTAAAGAGATTACTAACCTGGGTTTGATTTTAGTCAAACATCTGGTACTTTTACTATCAATTGTTGTCTTCACTCCAGTCTCATATAACCACACATAGTTTCTAGAACATGTGAGGGAGTAATCACCTGGCAGCTGGACATCATTCCAATGACAGCGCCAATGTTCCTCAACCCAGTGGCATTGGTTAGTGTTGGCAACGGATTTTACTCTGTTTTCGATTCCCTTCTTTCCAAGGAGGCTCTCCAACTCCAAATACTTTGCTAGACAAGTGACTGCTTAAATGAGTGCAAAGTAACAGGCTTCTTGGTCTCTATGGCAGGCCATACATAATCACCATAGAAATATATAATTACACCTGTCAAGCTCATCTTGTGTAATCGATTCAATGACTAACAATGTCAGTGGCAGACTAAGCTTTGAGGTCTCGCTGTGAGAAAATACTCATACATGGCTAAACATCTTGGTGTCTTAATTGCTTGTCATACTGCCAAAGCTCCTGTGTTGTATCTATCTCCACAGCAACAGACTAGAATAGATAAAGCACGCTTAATAGCCGCATAATGAGTTGATCACCTAGTTTTTGTTTTATAGGCCCTTGAAAAAAAATCGTGGAGTTGTCAAAAATAATCTGGTCGTGAAGCCAGATTTGAAAGGGAAGTCGAAAATACCATTCTGTGCACTGAAAAATTAGATGCATGCTTCACGCTTTTCAAAAAGGAATCCTCTAATTACGATTATGAGCAGAGAGGAGCAGTCAGTGCTCGAACATGTACCAAGGTGCGGTGTGACATGAAGTTTCCATCACACTCACTGCTTCTGTAGGAGTTGCTGCAACACATTAAAATCCCTCAACCACAAGGCAAGAAAGCCCTGGAAGCTCCTGGCTGTTGCCAGTTTTTTCTGAAAGGGTGGTTTGGTGGTCTGCATCATGGTTAGACAGAGGCCACCAACCCAGGAGACAAGCACACCAACCATAATCATGTGGAATGAAAATGCGGAATCATGGCTAGTGTTGTAACAAAATGCAGTAAGTTATTTTTGAAATTTAACAAATTATATTCCGTTGCTGGTGCTCAAAAAGCACAATGACTAATTGAAAAGTGTCAGAAGCCTATAGATTACCATGTTTTACCCAAGATTAGATAACTTTTGGTACACGTGACAGATACAAAGTCACTCTCACATCCAATCTCTATCGATCTTTTACTTCTTTTAAAATTTTTTAAAAGATTTTATCTGTTTATTCGACAAAGAGAGAGAGAGAGAGCACAAACAGGAGGAGTGGCAGAGGGAGAGGGAGAAGCAGACTCCCCACTGAGCAGGGAGCCCAATGCGGGGCTCCATCCCAGGACCCTGCGATCATGACCTGAGCTGAAGGCAGACGCTTAACCCACTGAGGCACCCAGGTGTCCCTACCTCTTATTTCTATTTGTTAAATTTAACAAGCTGTCTTTTATACCAACCATACTCAGACCACTGATTTCCAAGGCTACCAAATCCCATTCATTCATTCACTGGGTCAGTCATTCAACATAGTTTTGAGTGCTTACAATGTGCCAAGAACTGTGCTAGGGGTTGGGATGGAACAAAAGAGAATGTGTATAAGTTATGGGAGCACATAGGAGTGGCATTGACCCAGACTCAGACTATCAGGAAATTGTTCCCGAAGGACATGACACCTAAGCTGAGTCTTATAGGGAGAGTAGAGTATTCACCAGGGTTTGGAGACTGGGGAGGGGAGAACAGCCACTATAAAATCTCACAGAGGTGAGGAACAAAATAGCTAGAGCATGAAATGGCCTAACAGGAGATTCGGCTTGAGAGGGAAGAAGGAACCAGATCATGGAGGGTATTAATATCATATTAGGGATTTTAGATCCTCGTCCTGAAACAATGGAGAACCAGTTTTTTTAAGTGTGTGTTTGGGAGGAAGGAGGATGGGTGTACATGTTAAGAATATTACCTATCTGGGGGCGCCTGGGTGGCACAGCGGTTGGGCGTCTGCCTTCGGCTCAGGGCGTGATCCCCCCGTTGTGGGATCGAGCCCCACATCAGGCTCCTCCGCCGTGAGCCTGCTTCTTCCTCTCCCACTCCCCCTGCTTGTGTTCCCCCTCTCGCTGGCTGTCTCTGTCTCTGTCAAATTAAATAAATAAAATCTTTAAAAAAAAAAAAGAATATTACCTATCTGAACTGTTAAGAATAGAAAAATGCTTCCAGAATAAGATTTTTTCCCCTCAATTGTATTCTCCTTGACCAGAGTATCCGAAACTACTCATAAGATAGTTTCTTTGATATTTTGTTTTTCCACTTCTCTTTCTCCAGCTCCTTTTCTGGTCATTTTTCTCCTGTCAAATCGGTTCATTCTTTCCTTTTCTCACTGTCACCAACCCTATATAGGCTATTCCAAATTACCCTCTTAATTTGTTTCCCTGCCCCCTCTAGTCTATCTTGTACTCTTCTAGAAAACTGTTCTTCTTAATTCCACCTTAGGTGGTGCAATGTCCATCTGATGTGTCCAGTTGCATAGAAACCATGCCCCCATTGTTAGTAACAGCATCATGATTTTCCTTTGGAAAACAACTCCTCCCCCAGCGGATGCTGTCCCACCTTCCTCTGGCCAAAGGCCAGTTATGTAACCTAGGCCAAGCCAATCAGACTTTCCATGGAATGTGACTCTTGACCCAAAGGATTGAGAGTACTGGGATCTAGTTCATCCTAAGAGCAGAATACTGAACAGTCTGTATTTTAGTTCTTGGACATTCTTGGAGCTGTCGCCATTTTTGTCTTTGCTAAGGCCTGGTTGTTGTGCATTTCCTTCAGGTCTGGTAGTTATCTTATACCCTTCAAATGTATGTGTATATGGATGAGTGTGTATGTTTATATAGCTCAGGTTAGCCACAGTCCACTTCTGTTGCTTGCAGTAAAGAGTGCTACCTTCCCACTGGCATTAAAGGCCCTTGCCCAACTTATCCTAACATATATGCCATCACTAAGCAACCTAAATCCTCTGCTACAATCCAATAAGTCTTCCTTCTCTACCCCTGACACCACACTTATATTTAAATGCCCAACTCCACACTTGTGTTTTTCTCCTCCTAGTCTGTCCTTAGTCCATTACACTTGACACAGATGGAGGGCACATTATATGAGGGGGCACTGTATTTGGGATGGGAAAAGAAGAGATGAGGGAAACATAAGTCCAACCTTAAAGAACTATCTCTTCTTCCTTGGCCCTCTGTCTGAAGATTCCCCAGTAACTTCAGGGACATCACTCTCTAGGTCCTAAGGACTTTGTCCTAATGGTCTCCCCCATTAGTGTCTCACACAGGTGAGAATTAAGATAGATACTGTTGAATACTGTGCTCTAATGGTCTTTTCTCCCCAGCAAGGTTGAGGGGTTCTCAGGAAGAAGCCATCTCGGGTAATACCTTTCATCCTCCCTACCAACCCCACCCATCAACCTGAGATTTTTGTGCAGCAGCACAGTTTTTTTAGATGCTAAGGAAAAAATATAGAAAAGAAATTTCCTTCTAATGATGCCCATCCTTGGGCCGCTCATTTGTTAGGTAGTGTAGTATTTGACAGGCACGGGTTTTGGAGTCAGACAGATGTGAGTTTCAATTCTGGTTCTGCTACTTATGAGCTGCGTGTCTACACCACTAAGCCTCAGTTCCCTTACCTGTATATTAGATGACGTGATGTGTGTTAATGTGCCGAGAACAGTGCCTGGCACATAGAAAACATCTACAAAATGTTAGTTCTTTTCATTAAAATGATGATTGGTTTCTTAACCAATACCCAAAACCTAATTTTATTTTCTTCGCATGCCAAATTCTGAATCTGTGGCAGCAGAAGAGGCTATATTGGGTTTCCCTCACAAATAGGGTAAGATGTATTCTGTAGTCGAACCTAGACTATTTCTAAACCACTTCCAACTCCAAAAGTCATTGATTCAATTTCACACAGAGAGGTGTTTACATATATGCATACAAAGACTGTTTCTCTTTGTATCTTCCTTAAAGATAAGTTTTCAGTCTGTGGCTATCTTACCTAGTGTGGTGGTTAGCGTGGGCTTTAAAATCAACAGAGCCTAGGTTTGAATCCCAACCCCACCAGTTACTGGATGGTAAAGCTGGAAAAGACTTCTCTGAGCCAACGCTTTTTCTCATTATAAAAACAGAAAAGGTAGCACTTGCTTACAAGATTATTGTGAAGATTTGATAAATATTATATAAGGAAAGTGTAGAGTATCATGCTTGTCCATTAGTAAGTATGCAATAAAATGGAACCCAAAAGCATAACTCATAAAAGGAAAGCTTCATTAACTGGACCTCATCAAAATTTGAAAAGCTTGCTTTGCAAATGACCCTGTTAAGAAAGGATGAAAAGATAAGCTACCACCTGGAAGAGAATATTTTCAAATAACATATCTGCACAAGGGACTAGTATTTAGAATATATAAAGAACTCTCAATACTCAATATTTTTTTAAAAAATCAAAAGAAAAAATAGACAAAACATGCAAAGATTTCACCAAAGCTGATATACAGGTGACAAATAAACATTTAAAAAGATGTTCAACATCATTAGCCATTAAGGAAATGTGAATTAAGATCAACAATCAGATATCACAATATATCTATCAGAATGACTGAAATAAAATATATTGACAACAACAAATGTTGGTGAGAATACAGAGAAACTAGATCACTCATCCATTGCTGGTGGGAATGTAAAATAGTACAGCCACTCTGGAAGAAGTCTGGCAGTTTCTTATAAAACTGAACAGGTGAGGAGCGCCTGGGTGGCTCAGTCGGTTAAGCATCCGACTCTTGATTTCAGCTCAGGTCATGATCTCAGGGTTGTAAGATGGAGCCCCTCATTCGGCTCCTTATTGGACAGGGAAGCCTGCTTAGGATTCTCTCTCCCACTCTCCTCTGCCCCTCCCCCAACTCTAAAAAAATTAAATAAAATAAATAAAATCAAATAAAACTGGGGTGCCTGGGTTGTCCAGTCAGTTAAGCATCTACCTTTGGCTCACGTCATGATCTCAGGGTCCTGGGATCTAGCCCCCCATTGGGCTCTCTGATCAGCAGGGAGTCTGCTTCCCCCTCTGCCACTGTCCCTGCTCATGCTCTCACACATGCTCTCACTCTCCCTCTTTCCCAAAAAATAAATAAAATCTTTACAATAAATAAATAAATACATCTGAACATGTGATATGGGTCATTGTATTACCTAAAAATTGCATTCTTGGGAATTCCCATGAGAAATAAAAATTATATCCACACAAAAATCTATACACAAATGTTCCTAGCAGCTTCATTCTGGAAATAGCTCAGATGTTCTTCAAATGGTGAATGGTTAAACAAACTATGTTACACCCATACCATGAAATACTGCATCAAGTACTAAGAGCAGTCAAATTCATAAAGACAGAAAGAGGGGAGGAGGAAATGGAAAGTTGCTAAATGAGCATAATCTTCAGCTTTGCAAGGTGAAAAGAGTTCTGGAGGTGAACTCCACCACGCTGTGAACACAGTTAACACAACCGAACTGTACACTTAAAAATGGTCACAATGGTAAATTTTATGTTATGTGTATTTACCACAATTAAAACATTTTTAGAAAGGATAAAATGTGAAACGATGGTTTTCAAGACACTGAACCTCAGGCAACAAAGAACAGTGCTCCCTGAGACACAGTAAACAAACAAGGTGAGCCCTACGACTGCCATAGCTCACTACCTGGATAAAATTGCAGTCCTGGGAGCAAGAAAGGGAAAAAATATTGCCCAGCATCACGAGAGAGGATTGAACCACATATCACTAGCTTCAGAAAAGATCCAAATTCAAAATTCAAAGGTTTAGTTTCTACTGAATGCGTACGGCTCTCATACCATCACAAATTCAAAAAATTATGTCAAACCATCATAAGGCGGGGACTGTCTGTATAAAATTCCATGTTTTTTAGCATATTTGCAGAGTCATGCATTACCATGCATCGCTTTTAGAATATTTTCAACACCTCAAACAGAAACCCTGCACTCCTTAGCCTGCAACCCCCTACCCTCTCCCCCAACCCCTTTCCCACCAGACCAAGACAACTATTTGAATACTTTCTGTCTCTATTTGCCTATTCTGGATTGTTCATGTAAATGGAATCATATAAGATGTGGTCTTTTTTAAAAACTTAATTTACTTATTTATTTTTCAGGATTTTATTTATTTCAGAGAGAGTTAGAGAGATAGCACAAGCGGGGGAAGGGAGAGGCAGAGGGAGAAGCAGACTCCCTGCCAAACGGAGGGCTCGATCCCAGGACCCTGGGATCATGACCTGAGCCAAAGGCAGATGCTTCACCGACTGAGCCACACAGGTGCCCCAATATGTGGTCCTTTGTAACTGGCTTTTTTTATATTACCATAATGTTTTCAAGATTCATCCATGTTATAGCATGTGTCAATATTTCATTTCTTGTTATTGCCAAATACAGATACAGCACATTTTATCTATCCATTCAGCAGTTGCCTGTTAATTTTTGTTTGGATGCCAAACATCGTGAATCTTAACTTGAATGATAGATATTTTTGTCTTCTTATAAATATTTTGGAGCTTTTCTCTGGGATGCACTTAAGTTGGTTGGAAATAATTTATCCTTTCCGGTCATGCTCTTAATACTTACTAGGCAGTACCAGAGCAGTGTTTAAGGCTAATTTTGCACAACTACTGAGGCAAAATCCTTGAGTACTCTACCAAATGCCCCATGAATTATGAGGTTTTTCAGTCTGGCTGGTGAGACTAGACACTCCCCCACCACCACCCCCCACGCCCTATGTTACATCCTGGAAATTCTCTTCAGGAAGTAAGCTGGGGCAATTGTAGGGCTCACTGAATTTGTTTCCGATGACACAGGTATCAGTGTTCGTCATTGTCTGTTAGACAGTGTCTTGAAAACCACTGTTTGTTTCATATATTTTGTCTGGTTTTAAAGTTGTTTCAGGCCAGAGGGTAAATCCAGTCCCTTTCATCCCATCTTGAAGAGAGGCTGAAGACTTCCTTCAGAATCGTGTTTCACCCCAAAATATGTTTGAGTTTTCTGAAGTGAAATGACTCATTCCCCAATATTATTTCTTCTTTAGCCAGCAAAGAGAAATTTCTCCGAATAAGCCTGCTGTGTCACTTTAATGTTTATGCATGTATGTGTGTGTGTGTTATACATATGTATGCAAATGTGTAATCTCATTTAATATTCACAGCATCCCTCTAAAATAGATGGCAGTAGTATCCCCCATGTTACAGAGAAGTAAATTGAACCTCTGAGAGTTTAAGTGACTTTTCCTAAGTCATTTGGCCACTACGTAGGGGAATGCTCAAATTTTATATGACCAGATCCCATTCTTTCCATTATTATATAATCCATATGAACTGTCAACCTCTAAGGAAATGAGTTCAAATCCAACCTCTTTTCCTTTCACCCATTATTATCCCACTCTTCTCCAAAGAGGAGCAACGATACGATTGATCACATTCCTGGGCAATGACTGGATCTGGTTTTCTACTGTATAATATCTTAGGAATATGAATAAATATAAATCCAGCTGCAACACTGACTGCTTGATCCAGTATAATCGATCTCTGAAGAAGTTCCAACAAGTTTTAGATATCAGCAGGAGGAGCAATGACCAGAAGAAATGGGATCAGACTAAAACAAGTAGAAGAAGATATAGGAATGGATTGGTCACTGAGCTTGGCCAGAGAATCACAGGCTAAGCAGAGTGACGGGTCTGAAAGCTGCTAGTCAATTCAGAGTAGTGATGAATTCAGACACTGAAGGCAAGAATAAGCCTGTGGGTCACATGTGAGTAGAAAAGCCACAGGTAGGGCATGCAAAGAATACAGGTCACAACAAAGCAAGGGGCAGAATCCCGGTGTATATAGACAGGAACCAGCAAAATGAAGACACCCAAAGGTACAGGAGGACTGGAAGTCTGAAATCCAGGGAATCTGGAACCAAAAGATCTGTAGGAACTGAAGGAGAAAATTAATAAGGGACAGAAATAAAATATCAGTAACAAGGAAGGACCTCAAACTCAGTTTCGCTGTCCCCAGTCCACGACTATAATATAGGCTCCCATTAGAGAGTGTTGTGTAAACACTGGGATTACTATTAAGAAGGTATATAGCTCGAGGACCCAGTGAACTACACAAACTCTGGCCTAGCCACCCTTTCTCTCCATGAGATCCCTGAGAGGTATCTAGATGCAAGCTAAAAAAAAGAAAAACAAAGTAATGACTTATTATTACCTGGAATTTGAGCTCTGAATCCCAGTGCAAATATCAAGTGTGTGGCTGGAGTACATCAGGCGTTTATGTCTTTTTTTCTAGGCTAGAGTCCTAGGTGGCCCTCTTTCCTAAATGCAAACTCACATTTCAGGACTTCACCATTCAAATGAGACGTTAAGCCATTCCGGTACGTTCTTCTACCCTGTATTCCAAAACTTACTGGAAATTCCTCAAAGGCAGATTGTACCTGATCGGTAGTTAGCTCAGTTAGAGCAGATCGTTGAGGCTAAGGTCAGACATTCACCATTCATTTGAACCACCTGGGTCTATGCCCATTGATCACAGGGAGAGCAATGGGAGTTACATAGTAGACACCTACCCTGATTTGGAGCGCACACTTCTAAGAACATGCCTGAGTGACTTTGGGTGGGCAGTATCATCTCTGTATAGGAAGGACACTACAATAGTTATGTACATATATAATACATGCAAATGAGTTTGAGTCTTGTCCAGAGAAGGCATATGCTGAAACCACCCTTTCAATTCCAACAATAACAGTTTGTGTGTGAGGAACTCCGGTTCAAGTCTCTCTGAAAAAGAGACTTGAATTCCCTAAACCACATTGCTCAGAGTATTGGAACATGCTGTCTTTTCAGTGTTAAAGAAGCATGACTTTTGATCGTGACTGTTTTCATTTTGAATGACTATTTCTATCACACCATCCCTCCAAGGAATGGTATCAAAGGGCTTCCTGAATTTTCTAAAATCTATTTCTAGATCTCATCAATGAAATGAATAGATACTCAGATTTTATAATTAGCTGGAATAAGACCAATGTTGCCTTCAATGATATTTCTGGAAGAGGAAAGCAAATGATTTTACAAAAATGGAATGGTATATGTTCTGGTTTAAAATGTAGTACATATTAATTCAGAAAATAGAATACTTTTTCCCCACAGCATCATTACGCAAGCCCTATGGGAAGAGACAATACTGATTGATGGCAAGCATAAACATTAGGAAAGTATTTTTCAAGTGTACNCTTAAAATGTAGTACATATTAATTCAGAAAATAGAATACTTTTTTCCCCACAGCATCATTACACAAGCCCTATGGGAAGAGACAATACTGATTGATGGCAAGCATAAACATTAGGAAAGTATTTTTCAAGTGTACCACGTATTCTAATTGTGCAGTTACCAGTTAAGGCACAAATAAAAGCTTGCTTTGTAATTCTGGGCTGGCATTGTGAATAAAAGTATCACTGCTGGTATAACAGCCAATAATGTGGGTTGCAGAACAGATTTTAAAAATAAAGATTAGTATCTCTTCTAGTTCTTTGATGAAAGGTTAGTACAAATTACTTATTTTCTGTATTTAGGGTCTCAGTGCATTCAGTCAGTCTGCAAAATTTATCAATCAGTGTTGACGTTAGAGAGCCTAAGGTTCTCCATTGGCTAAGGAGATAACAGACTTTTTGAAAGATTAAGGGAGATACTTTCATGACAGGAGCCAGGTCTTTGGATTTAATATAGAGCCTTTTGACAAGTCACTTAATCTGAGTCTCCATTTACTCGTGTGAAATGGTGAAATAGAGTTAATGATGCAGGGCTGAGCTAGACGGGCTAACCAAGCTCGCCCCTCCTGATACCTGCGCCCTGCTTCTCTACTCTGTGCCTAGCAAGCTAACTTGTATGGGCTGCATTAAGGGACTTTCTTGATTTCAGGCTTCCAGTTGGGTTCATTCAATGGGCACTGGCAAGAGGTCAGACATCATCAAGAGAATGAGGTCAGAGCTTTTATTCCTCCGAGCCTCCTCCCTGTTAGCTTCTCCTGGGTTGGCTGCATCCTTTTGTTTCGAGTGAGGGTCCCTTTACCCAAGGCTGATGGTCCTCTCTAAACAGTCACCTCTCTACTCTCTTCTCTTGCCCCTTCAAACCTAGGGGCCTAGAAGCTTAGGAGTGATCGTGGCTACCATTGAAGAGTCTTCAACGTCTTTTGTTGGTTTCCCTTTAACCTTGCGGCCACACCTGTATCAATAGTCCCATCATTAAACCCTCCTCGATTACTCCAGTTTAGCTTGCTACTTCCCCTGGCGCCATGACTGATACCCTAGGCTACAGGTTGTCTGAGAAACTAAACGAAAGGTCAGAGTGAAAAATATAAAGCATATATAAACGTTAGGTCTTATTATTTTTTATTTTTATTTTTTTTAAAGATTTTATTCATTTATGTGACAGAGAGACAGCCAGCGAGAGAGGGAACACAGCAGGGGAGAGGGAGAGGAAGAAGCAGGCTCCCAGCCGAGGAGCCCGATGTGGGACTCGATCCCGGAACCCCGGGATCACGCCCTGAGCCGAAGGCAGTCGCTTTAACGACTGCGCTACCCAGGCGCCCCAGGTCTTATTATTTTTTAAATCAGGAATCGAATGCTGAATAATAGAACCAACCAGTGAAGAAGATCCAGGTAAATTGCCAGGGTTGAAAAGGCTGATAGGGAGCAAAGAGGACAAGGACTCATGAGGTTTCCATTTGAATAAGACAGGAAGCAATGAAAATTCTCAAATGAGATAGAGGAGAGATGTGATAGGACCAATCCCCAGGATAGCATCCAAAGACAGCCCCCCACCTTTACCCCCAGTCTCTGCCTGCCATTGTACTGCCACCATTGAGAGGACAGAGCTACACCCTGCCTCTAAAGCTCAACCCTTGGCTTCCACTTCTCCAGGAGTTTCCCTGCCCCACACTCCAGAGCATACCCGTGGTCAGTTTAGGGGCCTTCACGATTTTTCCTCCCCTTCGGTGCAATCTTAAGGTAAAACTGCTCCTCAGTCTGTTTCAGATCATCTGCTTCACCATCCTTGTACCCACAGCCCATCCGCCAGCCCTTTAGATTGCTGTCTTTATTGCTCACTTATGCTATCCCACCTCCAGCGGGTTGTGCTAGTTTCCTCTGCTACAAAAATGCTTAAAAAGGCAGAGGTTTTGACTACTCTGGGCTCATACCCATCCTCACCTTCAAGTTAATGCCGCTCTCCTTAAAGCTTTGTGAACCCCAAGTCAGCAGTGTTCCCTGGATGGTGCCTGCAGGAATTCCCTGAACTAGACCTTCCTCCGCCTGGTCACCGGAAGCCAATCTCTCTCTGCCTGGGTCTCACAATCCAGCAAGTTCCCGAGCAGCTTCAGGACCTAACTTAATTATTCTCTCCAGGCCCCCATTCCTTTGGCAACGCTTCCCATCCCCCCCCAGCCCCTTTGTACCAGCCGAGGGTCACAAATCTCCAACTTCTTTAAGACGCTTGTCTCTCTTCAGGTAATGTGAATATACAACAAGAACGACCCCCAACCAAATTCTCAGTCAATTCCTCTGGCCCCAGACTGCAACAGCTACTCTCCTGGCTCCTTGTGAAGTCAAGGGAGACTTTCAGGTTTTTGTGTGTACGTCTTGGCCCAAAGAGAGGCAGCTGGCTTCTCCCTAAACTGAGGCAGAAGTTGCCCTACCCGATGGCTTCCAAAATACCTTGAGTGAAAAGCCAAAGAGAGGGGGCGCCTGGGTGGCACAGCGGTTGGGGGTCTGCCTTCGGCTCAGGGCGTGATCCTGGTGTTTCAGGATCGAGCCCCACATCAGGCTCCTCCGCTATGAGCCTGCTTCTTCCTCTCCCACTCCCCGCTTGTATTCCCTCTCTCGCTGGCTGTCTCTATCTCTGTCGAATAAATAAATAAAATCTTAAAAAAAAAAAAAAGCCAAAGAGAGAAACGCGGTACTCTTGCAATCATAAGAAGAACTGATTTAATGTTTATATTCTCATAAGAGTTTGAAAGTATGGATACAGTGGAGCAGTTGACCTTGTCCCTGGCACAACCTCAGGGCTCTGCAGTGCATTTGTTTGAATTCCTCGGTAGTGATGTGAGCACACAGGCTCTGGAGCCAGGATACCTGCCTCTGAAATCCCAGGTCTATCACTCAGGCAAGTCGTTAAAATTCTCTGTGTCTTGATTTCCTCATCTGGGATAATCATTGTAGGGTGCACCTATCTCACAGGGCTGCTGTGAAGACAAAACGAGTTATAATTTGGGAAGGACTTAGGATATGTGAAAGAGAAATAAAAACTGGAGGGCCAAAGCCTGGCTGCAGAGTGAAAGCGTGTACTGTTAACCAAAGAACTCAATTTTGCACAAAGGTCATGTTTTGTGGATTTAGAATAGAGGGATAGAAAAGGGATGGGGATCTTAAAGCTAAAACTACACACTGCCTCAACCACATATTAGGAAAATGAAGTCTACTGTTGGTTGTAGGTATGTTCGCAAATTTGTTAGTATAGTTATTTAGTGTTCTAGAACCACTCCCAACATGTTGGGGGGTAGTTTTCCCCCATATCAGCAAGCAATTCTCTGACACCAGCTGGGTATCCTACAATTCAGCTCCATTCTGACGCTGTCTCCCTGGAGCTAGCTTCAGATTCATAGGGAAAGGACTCAGTCCCACAGGACTGACCCCCCACCCCGGTCAACTCAGATACCAGTCACAAGTCCAGGTTCTGGCCTGTACTTCTAACCACTAGCTACTGGCTAGATGTCAGAGATCCTCAGGTTCAATTAACTTGCTAGAATGACTCACAGAACTCAGAACATTGTACTTGCTAGATCACCAGTTTACTGTAAAAGTGTGTAATTCAGAACAGCCAGAAGATATGGGGAAGGGGCACGGAGCTTCCCTGACCTCTCCAAGCTGCTACTCTCCCCAAACCTCCACCAACCAGGAAACTCCCTAAACCTTGTCCCTTTTGAGTTTTTATGGAGGCTTCATGACATAGGCGTGATTGATTAAATCATTGGCCATTGTCGATTGATTCAACCTCCAGTCACTCTCCCTGGGAGGTGGGTAAGACTGAAAGCGCCAGCCTTCTCATCAGCCCCCAACCTGAGGTTTCCCCAACAATCAGCCCCCAACCTTAGCTTACCTAAGGGCTTTCCAAAAGTCACTCCATTATCATAACAAAAGACACCTTTATCCCTCTTATCACGGGAAATTCCAAGGGTTTCTAGAGCTCTGTGCCAAGAAGAGGTCAAAGACCAATCTATCACAATATCACAATTGTGTATACATCGGGGTCCCTGCTATGTCTCTGTGTTGTGTATGCAGTTGTCTCCGCTGCGTACCTGAGATCCGAGCTTCGGGACTTCCAGCATTCAGTTGTCCTTTCAGCAGAAGGGATGCGTGTGCGGTTTTTGGCAGCTAGAGGGACACCACAGAGTGCCTCAAACAATACCCAGCACTTCATAGTAGCTCTCATTATTACTCAGTTACAGCTGTTGAACACGGCTATATTCTGCATGTGAAACCATTAGGTGGTCTAGCAAAGTTTCATATGAATATCAACGTAATTTCTAAAAGAACCCCTATGTCCGGGCCCAGGGTACCCTGAAGCAAGTAAATGCAAATGACGGATCTGGGTTGAGATCCAGAAGGCTGGTGCCAAGAACCTTAAAGGAAGCAGCTACCAAGGGTAACTTGCAGCATAGGGCGGTCAGGAAAAGGAGATCCCACCAGCTTACCCACGTTCCTGAAGACCCACAGGCTCTCTTCTTGCTGCCTCCCAGGCCTCCACTTCCACAGCTCTGTGACTCTGGGAATCAGAACTCACAAAGAGCCCTCTCTACCACAGCTGACTCTTACCACATGTTTTTGGCCTCTTATTTTTGTCTCGGTCAGCTGGCTCTATCCTATCACATTTCTGACCAGCTTCCCTGTGCTCATGAAATCTGATTACATGTCTGTAATTTAATCTGATTCGTAATGCTATAGCTGCTTACAGATTTGGGGTGTATTCCGTTCTTTTCTCAATTCTGAGCTGTACCTTGACTCTGATTTACCTTGATACCACAGATCAACAGGAAAGATCTGGATTTCTTCCTCTTGGGGGGGCAAAGTTCAGTCCACCCCTTATATTGTCTCTCTCTTACACTAAAATAATTCAGTATAAGGGAAATCCTTGTAATGGCAGAGGAAAGACGAGGCCACAGAAATCCTCCAAAGATAATAATTATAAAATATGGATAAATAAATTTTAAAACAGCTCTTTAAAGACACAGTAAAGTATCTAAAGGAGAAAATCCAGAAGAGAGTTTAATCTCAAAAAAAAAAAATACCCCACAAAACCTCATCTGGAAATAGTAAGAATTGGAGGTTTGGGGCTTACTGGCCTGTAATGGTTTTAAAAGATGTCTAGACATTCTTTGATAGTCTTCCCCTCAAGAAGTAGAGTTTAATTTCTTTCGTCTTGAATGTGGGCTGCTCTTAGTGACTTATTTCTAAAGAAAAGAATAAAGCAGAAGTAAAGGTGTGGCTCTTGGAAGCCTAAATCATAAAAAGTACTGCAGGGGCGCCTGGCTGGCTTAGTCAGTAGAGCACATGCCTCTTGATCTGGGGGTTGAAGGTTCAAGCCCCACATTGGGTGTAGAGATCACATTTAAAAAATCTTTTTTAAAAAGTACTACAGAGACGTAAAGGCTCCATATTCTAGAAACTATAAATCACTCTTGAAAGACATTGAGGAAGACACAAAAAGATGGAAAAATATTCCATGCTCATTGGATTGGAAGAATTAACATAGTTAAAATGTCCATGCTACCCAGAGCAATCTACACTTTCAATGCTATCCCGATCAAAATACCGAGGACATTTTTCAAAGAACTGGAACAAATAGTCCTTAAATTTGTATGGAA
>NC_048238.1:98935544-98959673 GCF_002007445.2 Ailuropoda melanoleuca | reverse complement strand
AAAAAATTGAACAAAAAAGTACTAGAGGCTCCTCCTCACACTCTCCACTGAATCATTCACTCTAAGGGAAGCCAGGACCCCTATTCCCCTATTAAGAGATTCACATGGTGAAGAACTAAAGCCTGTTGCCAATAGCCAGCAGGGAACTGAGGTTTCCTGCCGACAGCCGGGTGAGTGAGCTTCCTCAGGAGTGGATTCTCCAGCCCCAGTGAAGCCTTCGGATGATTGCAGCCACAGCTGACAGCTTGATCACAACGTGTGAGTAACCTTGAGACAGAGGCACCCATCTACTCCACTTCTGAATTACTGGACCACGAAAACTGTGTGAGATGATACATGTTTGTTGTCTTAAGCTGCTTAATTTGGGGGTAATTTTTATCCAGCAATGGCCAACTAATACACTGGTCCCAGAATGTTGTTCCACCCCTACAGCTATGGGAAGCAGCAGTGGGAAAACTCCATCCTTAGCAGGTAAAGGAGTCAGAGATCAGAGTTCAGAAAGCACCTGAAAATTAAAAGAAGAAAACAAAACATGACAATGCAAGGAACTGCCAAAGGAGTGAACATATAAAACTCAACATCCCCAAAACAAATAATCCAATTTAAAAATGGCAGAAAACACGAACAGACATTTCTCCGAAGAAGACATCTAGATGGCCAACAGATATGAAAAGATGCTCATCATCAATTAGGATCAGGGAACTGCAAATCAAAAGTACAATGAGATGTCACCTTACACCTGTCACAATGGTTAAAATTAACAACCCCAAGAAGCAACAGGTGTTGGCAAGGATGTGGAGGAAAAGGAACTTTTGTGCACTGCTAGTGGGAATGCAAACTGGTGCAGCCACTGTGGAAACCAGTGTGGAGTTTCCTCAAAAAGTTAAAAATAGCGCTACCCTATGACCCAGCAATCACACTAGTTGGTATTTACCCAAAAAGTACAATTACACTAATTCTAAGGTATACGTGCATCCCTATAGTTACAGCAGCACTATTTACAACAGCCAAGATATGGAAGCAGCCCAAGTGTCCATCGATAGATGAATGGATAAAGAAAATATAGCGTATATAGATGTATATAAATGTATATATGTGTATATCTATATACACACACAGTGGAATACTATTCAGCCATTAAAAAGAGTGAAATCTTGCCATTTGCAACAACATGGATGGAGCTAGAGAGTATGATGCTAACTGAAATAAGTCAGAGAAAGACAAATAGCATATATCTCACTCATATGTGGAATTTAAGAAACAAAACAAACAAGCAAAGGGAAAAAAATAAGAGAAAGAGACAGCAAGAAACAAACTCATAATTACAGAGAACAATCTGATGGTTACCAGAGGAGAAGTGTGTGGGGGAGTGGGTGAAATTGGTGGTGGGAATTAAGGAGGGCACTTGTCATGACAGGCACTGGGTGATGTATGGAAGTGTTGAATGACTATATTATGCACCTGAAACTAATAAAACACTGTATGTTAACTGGAATTAAGGTAAAAACTTACATAAAAAATTTTAAATAAGAAAATTTAATATATTAGGAACATATAAAAATTATATATGAGCTTAAAAATCAAAAGATGGGCTGCACAGTGGTATGAGAGAACATTTTGAGCTGAGAGATATGTTCTGTATTATGACTGTGGTGGTGGTTACTATATACATTTGTCATAACTTATCAAACTGTGCACTAAAAGTTGATAAATGTTAATGTATAGAATTTATACCTTAATGAAAAATAACAAAATCGAAAGCAAAAAACTTTCCAGTGTAAACATAATGATATAGATGGGTATGTAAGCTAGGCTCGAACGTACACATTAGGGGCAGTTAGTTTTCATTTGGAGTATCCTAATCAGAAATCCACACTCTTGGGGCACCTGGGTGGCACAGCGGTTAAGCGTCTGCCTTCGGCTCAGGGCATGATCCCGGTGTTGTGGGATCGGGCCCCGCATCAGGCTCCTCTGCTGGGAGCCTGCTTCTTCCTCTCCCACTCCCCCTGCTTGTGCTCCCTCTCTCGCTGGCTGTCTCTATCTCTGTCAAATAAAAAAATAAAATCTTTTAAATAAATAAATAAAAAAGAAAAGAAATCCACACTCTGGGGGAGATTAGTGTTCTAAGGACCCTAGTCAAGAATCTACATCCCTTATATGACTATTGCAAGTGCTTTTAAAATCTTATCCAAATATGCACCCAAGTGTTCATTACCTAGAAAAAGAGCTATTAGAAATAAACAATTTTACGGAGAAATTACTCATGTTTAAGAAAAATGAAACAGGTACATCTGTCCTGCCCCAAACAAGGTATAAGAATTTGGCAGAGCCTCAGTCTAACACCTGGGAAGGACACCCTAAATACATCTGTTCCGCACTTAAGAGAGAACTCTGTCATTGTTCCAGCTAGAAAACGGATGAATCAGACCTCTGGAATCTTAGTTGCATCCTCTTCAGATTAAACTTTCACGCAAAGTGCTCGTTGCAACATCTGAAAGGACAGAGATGCCGTACTATGTTCTGCCGGCTTCCTAATGAATATTTGTACTTCTCGCGGAATTCAGGCGGACACTTGCGATCACTGTTACACACCACCTAGTAGTGAAGTTGATGTGGGGGAGGCGTATTCCCCCCACCACTTCCAATTGTCAGAAGCTAATATATGGTGGCTACTGAGAGAAGTCTAAATCAGTTCATAGCAGCATCCCTTTTGGTCCAGAAAAAGATCTTGTATTCCTTCTTTGCTGCTACAACTCAGGTAGTTTAAAATAGGTAAGTTTCTCACATCAAACAAATTCCCAGATCTAAGCTTTCCATTCAATTTCTCTGGCTTCTCTAGTAAAAGCCTCTTTTCTTTTGGCTCCAGCTCACAAAGGCAGCTCACATAGGCAGTTTAAGGGAACAATTAATATTGTGATTTTAGATACTTGTCAATGATTACAGTATTAAACGCTGCATGAAATCCTTTATGAAAAGCATGCCTACCAACAATAATGTTGAAGGAGGACCGCCCAAAAGACAATGATTACTTTTGATTATGGTTGCGTGTTTTGTAAATATGAAGTTTTATTGGACACAGCCACACCCACCCATTTCTGTATTGTCTATGGCTACTTTGGGGCTATAATGGCAGCTTTGAGTAGCTGAGACACAGAGACACCATAGAGCCTGCAAAGCCATAGTTATTTTCTGTCAGGCCCTCCACAGAAGTTTACCAACCCACGCTCTAGAACAGTGTCACTTCTAAAGCAATAATTGCACCATGCAATACGTGCCCTCCTGACTACCCATCACCAGCCTATCCCATTCCCCCACCCCCCTCCCCTCTGAAGCCCTCAGTTTTGTTTCCCAGAGTCCATAGTCTCTCGTGCTTCATTCCCCCTTCTGATTACCCCCCTTTCTTTATCCCTTTCTTCTCCTACCGATCTTCCTAGTTCGTATGTCATAGATGAGAGAAACCATATGATAATTGTCTTTCTCTGCTTGACTTATTTCACTTAGCATTATCTCCTCCAGTGATGTTCAGGGATGTACTGTATGGTGACTAACATAATATAATAAAAAATATTATTATAAAAAAAATGAAAGCCTTTTGTAAAATGTGAAAAAAAAGCAATAATTGCCACACTTGACTACATAAGAATGACCATTAATTTCTGCTTTTATTTTTATTAGTCCCTCCATTTTAATCCTCCTTTCTGCCATTTTTTTCTGAAATTTTTCATGCTTTGCCCATTTATTTTAAGATTTTCTCTCTCTCTTTTTTTATTTTCTCATTTTTTAACACCTACAGTTAAGGCTTAAATTTTCTTCTGCTAACCACTTCAGTTATGTTCTATATTTTGAATGTATACCATTCTCATTTTTGTTCATTTCTAAATAAATTTAAATTGATTTTATTTATTCTTTAAAGATTTATTTATTTTAGAGAGAGAGAGCACATGAGCACGTGCATGCAGTGGGAAAGGCAAAGGGGGAGGGAGAGAGAGAATCTTAAGCCGACTCCCCACTGAGCATGGAGCCCGATGTGGGGCTCGATCCCACAACCCTGAGATCATGATCTGAACCGAAACCAAGAGTTAGATGTTTAACCAACTATTCCACCCAGGCGCCCCAATTTAAATTTATTCTAATAAATTTACATTGATTGTCTCTTTAGCCTAAGATTTATCTTAAAAGGTGTTTTGAAGATTCCAAGTAGATAGACGTATTTTTTGCTATCCTTTCATTATTGATTTGTTATTTTACTACATTTGAGTCAGAGATTTTGGCCTGTATGATTTTTGCTTTTGGAGATTTGTTGATCTTTGTATCTTAACATGTGTTCAATACTTGAGACTTTTCCATGTGAGCTTGAAAATAATTTGTATGCTGTTTTTTGAGTATTTTATATATATACATATATATATATAATCTATCATATATGTTAGATTGAATTTGTTAATTATGTTATTCAAATCCTATGTAGTCTTACATATTTCATCTACTAGAATTGCCATTTTATGAGAAATATGTTTGTTTTAGTCCATCTGGGCTGCTATAAAAAAAATACCATAGACTGGTTGGCTTAGATAACGAACACTTTTTTTCACACAGTTCTGGAAGTTGGGAAGTTCAAGATCAAGGTGCTGGCAGATTCAGTGTTTGTAAGGGCCTGCTTCCTGGTTCATAGATGGCTGTTACGATATTGTGATATTACATAAATACATATATAATGGTCATCATCCCCCAGTTCCCAATCGGAGCTCCCAAAACTTTTGTAATTTCCTGAGCGATAAAAGTACTAGGAGAAACTTTTGTTCTAATATTTGGTCTTTGACCTCAGTTCCTAACACACAGATCTTGGAGCCTTTGGAATTTCCTGGGTGATAGGAGCATCTTTTTCTCTAATGAGGTGAATCTTGGTGGGCTCTTGGATGGGGTCAGGTCACCAGAAAGACCAAGCCATATTTAGAACCTTGGAATTTTTGGCTTTGATCCCCATTCTCCAGGAAGGGGAGAGAGGCTAGAAATGGAGGTAATAATCAATCGTGCCTACCTGACAACACTGCCATAAAAATCCCTAGAGCATCAGGTTCAGAGGGCTTCCAGGTTGGTGAACACATCAAGGTACGGGGAGGATGGTGCTCCTGGAGAAGTCATGGAAACGCCATGCCCCAACCCCTCACACCTTGTCTTATGCATCTCTTCCATCTGGCTATTCCTGAGTTGCATCCTCTTATAACAAACTGGTAATCTAGTAAGTAAACTGCTTTCCAGAGTTCTGTGAGCCATTCTAACAAATTATCAAACCCAAGGAGGAGGTCGTGAGAACCCTCCATTTATAGCAAGATGGTCAGAAACACCAGAGGCCCAGATTTGCAATTGGCATCTGAAGTAGAGGGCCATCTTATGGGCCCGAGCCTTTAACTCATGGGATCTGACACCAATTCCAGATAGTGTCAGAAGTGAATTGAATTGTAGGACACCCAATTGGTGTGCACAGAGAATTGGAGAATTGCTTGGTGTGGAGGAAAAAACTCAGACATTTGGTACCCAGAAATATCTGTGTGGTAGTAATAGAAACCACAGGAATAGAGATTTTCTTTTCAGCCATTTTCTCAGCGTGTCCTCACATGGTGGACCGGAGAAAGGAACTTTCTGGAGTCTCTTTTATGACGGCACTAATCCCATTCATGAGAGCCCCACCCTCATGACCTAATAACCTCACAAAGTCCTCTCTCCTAATACTATCACATTGGGGGTTAGGACGTCAACATATGAATTTTGAGGGGTGGGGGTACAAATATTTAGTTTATAGCACTGCACCCCTGCCTTCCAAAAGTGCACATGCTTCTTGCATGCAAAATACAGTCATTCCATCCCAATGGCCCCCAGAGTCTTAACTCATTCCAGCAACAACTCTAAAGTCTAAGTTCAAAGTCTCATCTAAATCTCATCTAAATCAGATATGAGTGAGACTTGAGGTAGGCTTCACCCTGAGATGACATTTCTCTCCAGCTGTGAACCTGTGAAACCAAGCACATTATGTCCTGCCAAAATACAGTGGTGGGACAGGCATACAATAGACATTCCCATTCCAAAAGGGAAAAATAGGAAAGAAGAAAGAAGCGACAGATCCCAAATAAATAAAAAAATTAGATGTGGCAAATTCCATTAGACCATAAGGCTTGAGACTAATCCTACAAGCAGTTAGAAGCCAAGCCAGTCCTTCAACACTTGGCCCAGAAATTTCCTTATCTAAATATCCAGTGTCATGGCTCCCAAGTTCTACCTTCCAAAACACTCCAGAACAAAAACACAATTCAGCTTTTGTCTATTGTCCAATAACATGTTCCTCATTTCTGTCCGAGACTTCATCAGAATGGCCTTAACCACCCATATTTCTACCAACATTGTGCTGTGCTCCCATGATCACATTGCCTCCTTCTCACGTTTGCCATGTCTCCCTCTGCCTCACTCTTATAAGGACATATGTCATTGGAGTTAGGGCCCATCTGGATAATCCAGGATTGTCTCCTCATTTCAAGATCCTTTTTTTTTTTTTTAAAGATTTTATTTATTTATTCGACAGAGATAGAGACAGCCAGCGAGCGAGGGAACACAAGCAGGGGAATGGGAGAGGAAGAAGCAGGCTCACAGCAGAGGAGCCTGACGTGGGGCTCGATCCCATAACGCCGGGATCACGCCCTGAGCCGAAGGCAGACGCTTAACCGCTGTGCCACCCAGGCGCCCCTCATTTCAAGATCCTTAACTTACATCTGCAAAGATCCTTTGTCCAAATAAGGTAGTAATATTCACAGATTCCAAGAATTTGACATTCACATCTCTCGGGAGCCATTTTTTCAGCCTACCAAATCTGTGCATGTATGGTTCAGGGCTCATCCAGAGATTTGGGCAGAATTTATAGACAGAATTTGGTGTTCCCTATTCTGGATATTTCCTCCCTAACTATCCAGAAGTAGAAGAAGCTAAGGATGGATTCTTCCCTCAAGCCCCCGTAGGAAGCGTAGTGCTTCTCGATTTTAAACTTCTGGCCTCCAGAACTTTAAAAGAATAAATTTTTGTTGTTTTAAGCTACCAAGGACGTGGTAATTTGTTAAAACAGCCTCAGAAAATTAATACAACAGAGTATATTCCAAGTAGCCTAGATAACGCTAAGAGGATGGAACCAAAATTTCAGTTGATTACTTTCAAGGGAGACTGAATTTGTAGGTGGAGTTCAACCAAGCTGACTAACTGATAAACAAAAAAATGAATATTCTTCAGAGAAACAAAACAGAACCCAGAGTCTCTGACAATAGAGCATTCCAAATATCTAGCATACAAGAGAAAATTATCTACATATGAAGGAATATGAAAACACGACCAATTTTGAGAAGAGAAACAATCAATGGAAACCAACCCCAAGATCGTTCAGATGGCAGAATTGGTCACACACACAAAATAGTAGCTTTGGGCCTGTAAAGCTACTATTATAACTATGCTCAAGGAACTAAAGAAAAATATGCTTCCAATGAGTGAGTAGATAGAAAAACTCAGAAAAATGATATAAACTCTAAATGCGAAACATATACAAATTTTATAACCAAGAAATACCGTATCTAAAATTTAAAAAATCATTTAATGGATGTAATAGTAGATTGAAAATGACAGTGGAAAGAGTGAGTGGAATTGAAAATAGATCAACAGAAATTATCCAACATGAAGATCAGAAAGAAATAACTTTGAAAACATGAACAAAATAGACAAAATCATTGAAAAATACAACTTATCAAAACTGACATGAGATGAAACAATATAAATAGCCTATATTTTTAACTAAATTGACTTTAATATCAAAAGTCTTTCCGCAAATAGATCCCTAGGCGCAGACGGTTTCAATATAAGGGAAGGAAATGATATTGAATTTACACAGACTATTTCAGAAAATAGAGGAGGAGGGAGCACTTAGCTTGTTTTCTGACACCAGTGTAACCCTGAAACCCAAACCTGACAAAGACATTACAAAAAAAGGGAAACTACAGATTAGTAAATATATTTTCATAATGACTCTGAAAATCATTATGAATTATTTGACTCCTCAGCATTCTGCGCCAGAACGGATCTTCGTAGAGCCAGTCCCCAGCCCCCACGCTGTCTCCTTTTTTCCCCACTGCCTAGCCCTATCCATACAGCCAGGAGCTCCTGCATATGCATGTGACTTGGCCTGCGTGTCCAAGCACTGTGACCCCTACTCAAACAGCCATCCCGTGCACACCTCAAGCCTAAGATTGGGCACAGCAGTACCATCCGCCCTCAGGAGGAAAGCCCTGGGGAAAAATCCGTACAAACGTCGAAAAGGGGCTTGAGGTGATTTGAGCAGGGAATTCCAAGATCCTAATCCCCATGATCTAGAAAAGCCGGCAGAAAGGAGATCCAGAGGAGCACATCACCGAAGCACAGAGAACTTCGTACCCCTTAAGAAGGGGAGCAGCTGGGGCGCCTGGGTGGCTCAGTCGGTTAAGCAGCTGCCTTGGGCTCAGGTCATGATCTTGGGGTCCTGGGATCCAGCCGCTGGTCCCGCTGGTCTTGTCCGGGGCTCCCTGCTCAGCAGGGAGTCTGCTTCTTCTCCCTCTGCCCTTCCCTGCTGCTTGTGCTCTCTCTGAAATGAATAAATCTTAAAAAAAAAGAAAAGAAAAGAAGAAAAAGAAAAAGAAAAGAAGGGGGGGCAGCTGTAAGAGAGCCAGAGGAGGGCTCTTGAAAGTATAAAGCCCAGGGCAGGGCACCTCTTACCCTGGTATGAGAGGAGTTCTGAGAAATGTGCAACACCCATACCAAGGAAAACTATGACATTTAAATAAAGTCATGAACAAAAAAGACCTCGAAGGAGAGATATGCCACAGTCCAGGCTGACAAAACTTAATATCTCAAAGATGCCATTTCTTTCTAAATTAACCTATAAATTCAGTGCAATCACATTGCTCCAACGGATGTTTTATGGATCTTGGCAAACTGATTTTATATTCATCTTGGAAAATAAACATACACATGAATTATTTTTTAAAAACGGACAAAAAGGAACAATGAGAGGTTGCTGTATCAGATATTAAAATATGCTATAATGCTCAAACAGGCTATAGTAATGAAAATGGACAAATAGATCAATGAGAGAGAATAGAGAGCCAGGACATTTAAGAGATGGAAAAAGTGGCATTTCATATTATAAAGCATACAACAGGCTATGCATTAAGTGATACTGGCATAATTTATAGCACATTAGGAAAAAATTTAGTTCATGTTCTGATTGATACCATACCAATACAATAAATTCCAGATGGAGTAAAGAACTAAATGTCAGTAATACCATTGAATACTATAGCAGGTTTTTTTTTAAAATTTTTTTTAGATTTTATTTATTTATTGACAGAGAGAGACAGCCAGTGAGAGAGGGAACACAAGCAGGGGGAGTGGGAGAGGAAGAAGCAGGCTCCCAGTGGAGGAGCCTGATGCGGGGCTCGATCCCAGAACCCTGGGATCATGACCTGAGCCGATGGCAGCNGCAGGGGGAGTGGGAGAGGAAGAAGCAGGCTCCCAGTGGAGGAGCCCGATGCGGGGCTCGATCCCAGAACCCTGGGATCATGACCTGAGCCGATGGCAGACGCTACGACTGAGCCACCCAGGCGCCCCTATAGCAGGTTTTAAAAAGAAAATGTAAGAAGATATTTTTATTGTAGGGTGGGTATGGTCAATTAGCAAGATTCAAATGAAGCATCCATAAAGAAAAGGAATAAACATTTAAATTATGCAAGCAAGAAATTTTATAAGAAATTATATAATTTAAATATGTTATTAATTAATAGATTTGTGAACTAAGTGAAGAAAGAAAGTGACAGATTGGGAGAAATATTTGCAACATATATGACAAAGGATTCATATCCAAGCTTCACAGGGGGAAAAAAATCTCTTAAGGAAAAGGCAAAGAATGTGCTATGAAGAAGATATTTAAATGACAATTGCAAATATGAAAATGTATATACTCTCAAGTAGTTATCAGTGAAAGCAATATTTTTTTGTCCATCGGATTGGGAAATTTTCCACTTTTGTTGGAATCTGATAGAATAATGTGATGTCTTTGAAAAGAAATCTCTCAGTTTCTATCAAAATATAAAATATGTGTACTTTTAGACCTAGCATACGTGTGCATACAGAGAGACAAGGGAAGAGATGTTTACTGCTGCATTAGTTTTAGTCTCAAAAAGTGGGAAACAGTCTAAATGCCCACCAATTGTTAAATAACCATATATCTATATTACACTGTGGTTAAAAGAAATGAAGTACGTCTGTATGCACTGACATGGTCTCCAAGGCGTATTGTTTAGTGAGAAAAAAAGTTGCTAAACAATTTTTACTGTATGATCTCAATAACATAACCAAACAAATATCTAAGTACATATATATGTAAATCCATAGGGAACAGATTGTAAAGATTCACATCAAACCCGCGACAATGTTTACTTCAGGAAGGAGGATGGAATGGGGTGGAGGAATGTGAATGGAGTATCGAACACTTCACTTTCCGTACTTGTAAATGACTCGAATCATACCCAATGGAAATGTATTTGTATATTACTTGTGTAATTTTTTTAACATAATAAAATTTTTAATACTAAATAAAACTAGGTAATGAGAAGGCAAAGGGCAGGGGACTGCTGTTTTTCATTATAAGCCTTTGGATAATATTTGATTTCGAAAACTATGCACATGTTTTAATTTGTTGGGAGAGAATAAGTAAAAGTAAAGGTTTAAAAAATGCGTTTAAAATATACTTTTGGGAGCACCTGGGTGGCTCAGTCAGTTGAGCTCCCGACTCTTGGTTTCTGCTCGCGTCATGATCTCCCACAGGGGGTTGTCAAATTGAGTCCCCACGTCAGGCTCCAAGCTCAGTGTGGAGTCCGCTTGTCCCTCTCCCCCCTCCTCCACCCCCCCATGCTTGCTCCTGTGCTGCTCCCACATGTGCATTCTCTCCCTCCAAATGCATAAATACAATCTTGAAAATACATAAATATATATATTTATTTATTTATTTATATATATATATATGCTTTTACTCAAGGCCTCAGAGTAATGAGTGGCAGAGCTGGCCTTCCAACTGGGGCTGTGTTAATAGCTTCTGAAGAAAGAAATGGAAAAGAAAAAGGCTTAATCTAGTAATACATTATAATTAAGTACTACTGTAGCTTTTACCTGTATTAAGAAAAAGATGATTATGGTACCATAATAATTTATGTAATAGTCTGTAAGTACTAATCTATTTTAAGAGTTTTAAATAAAGGCCTTATCCACAAAACCATTTCAAATGTTTTCTTCTCTAGTCCTCTGAATGTGGCGCTGAAACTGGTGTCATCGGGGTTAGCTCTGTGTCACCCTGCCTTGGTTATTTTTCAAGAATGACTCTTTTGCGTGATTTGTTAGCAACTGTCTACTTGAAACATATCATCTGCTCATTTATATCTTACTTCGGGTCCATCAGATTTAGATCAGAAAGAGAACAGCTATCTGTTTTGGTTTTAAGTTTGTGTATTTTTCTCTGTATGAAGACATTCTTGTTTCTACATAACTTTATTTACAGATCAGCATGTGTTCTTGGAAGTCCCTGAATATAAGACCACATGGTTTTGATTTTCCATTTTTATAAAAGTTTTTTCGTTTTTCAGTTTCTGTAATATGGACAAATCAGTTAATGACAAATTACCCCATCTTTATTTTTATAGTGCTTGAAGCTAGTTTATTCCTAACATTTAAGATATTAAAATAAACCAAAGAGCAAGAACTTATCAATCTTAGCTTCAAAGATAATATCTTTGTTATCATTTTAAACCCCTTCGACCAGAGCACACAATGCAAAGGAAGTTGGAATTGAATGTTTAAGATAAGTGTGCACTCTTTGGCTGGGAAACTACAGAGTGATAGTTCCTGACCGCTTTAGAACTGGGGGCTTGAAATAAACACAATGTCTACTATTCAGTGAGCATGTATGATGTGCCAACCTCTTTTCTGTAGATTTTCTCATTGGCTCTTATAACAACCCTCTGAAGTGAGTACTACTATTGTCCCCATATATATAAGACAAAACTAAGGCTCAAAAAAGGGGAAAAGATTCATCCAAAATTATATGGGAGGGAACAGTAGAGGCAGGATTTGATCCCAGAGCTTAACCTCACAAGTACAGTTGTATTCTAGACGCAGATACCAGACAGTCGAGATGACAACCCCTGGGAGATCCTACACTGTGAGCCTTCGTGGCGACCACTAGTATCTAAAAAACTCCCTTGCTCTTAGAAAAAGGAATTTGCTTGCCATCTTATGAGTGTGATTGATTAATGTGATTAAGTAATCATTTAAATCATATTATTTAACATATTTCATTATTTTTATTATATAGCATTACATTATATATTATTACCTTATTATATTTATTATATTTCAATTAATTAAATTCTTATGTATTATGACATGCATATTACATATTATAAATTAAATTATTATTAATTAAATTAATGTGATTAATTTATTTGATTATGTTTTCCTCCTTTCCCTACACCTCTGTGAAGCTTAGAATCAAATCACCATCTCAACTCCAGCAATTGCTTGGGGCATTGATGATCTTATTCCTGGCCACTGAACATCTTTGTCTTAATCTATTCAGACTGTTGTAACAAAAATACTGATAGAGTAGACAGTTAGCTAGATATGAGCAGGCAACAAATGCTTTCCGATTGATGAAAGGGCAGAGGCCAAGCTCAAAACAGCAGGGACAGAACCCAGACGATACACGTATGTTCTTTCTTTGCTAGGACCGCTGCCCTAAAGTAACCTATAGATTCATTATAACACCTTCAATTGTGGATTTACGCCCCCCCCCCAGCTGACAGAGAATGCCTGCCAAAACCGCTCCAACTAGGACCCTGTAGGGCCAAGAACTTCCCCTCCCAACCGGTAGGAGGGGTCCCTTAGACGATTGGCTGTGACCTTGGACACTGCTCTAGCTCTGACCCACAATCTATCCAAACGTAAAAAGAAAAGACTACCCTGACACCCTCACCCCAGCCCGAAGCTGCCCCCTCTGGGCCTGCCCGCTCTCCTATCTCTAGAGGGTACTTGTGCTTCAACTGCTAGTAAACCCCTGCTTGCTTAAGAGTTTGGCTCTAAATTCTTTCTTGGCCAAGCTTGAGAACTGAGACAAGGGAATGGGCCCTGCAGTTGACAATACTAAGTACCAACTGGCTTAAATACCAAACATTTGTTTCTCACAGTTCTGCAGGCGGGGAAGTTCAAGATCAAGGAAGCAACAGATTCAGTTTCTGGTGAGAATTCGCTCGTGTCCTCACATGGAGGTAGGGGCCTCTTTTACAAGTGCACTAAACCCACTCAGGAGAGCTCTACTCTCACGACGTCATCACCTCCAGAAGGCCCCACCTCCAAATACCACCACATTGGGAATTAGGTCTCCACATATGAGTTTGGGGGAAACACAAATATTCACTCTATAGCATTCTCCTGCCCCCCCAAATTCATGTCTTTTTTTACATGCAAAATGCCTTCCAACTCAACAGCCCCCAAAATCTTAAGTCATTCTAGCATCAATTCCAAAGTCGAAGTTCAAAGTTTCATCTAAAACCATCTAAATCACATCTGAGCAAGACTCGCGACTCATCCTGGGGCAAATTCCTCTCCAGCTGTGAACGTGTGAAACCCAACACATTATAGGTTTCCAAAATACAGTAGTGGGACAGGCATGTCCATTCCACCAGGGAGACAGAGCGAAGAAGAAAGGGGTGACAGCACCAAAGTTTGCCATCTGTGCCTCTGAGGGGGCAGCCACCATGGCCCTCAGCGCCCTAGGGTCCATCAAAGCAGCACCTGAGGCGGCCAAGGAATGAGGCATCTGAGTGTGGGAAGGGGAGCCCGAGACTTGCAGGCACAGGGAGCTCTTCCTTTTGAAACCCCACTGCCCCCTCCCCCCAAAGAATCTCATACTCCCTGAGCCTGTGTGAGAATGACAACTCAAACTCAACTGAATTGCCTCTAGGGCCATTCCCCCATTGTCCTGAAGAATGCTCCTGACTTCTGCTGAGATGGCTAGTTCATACTAATCTTCTTATCAAATGGTTGCTTGGCCACATCTTTAGTGTTCTTGCTGGAACTTTCTCATTCCTTGCAGTATGGGTAGGCATAGAATTTTCCAAATCTTTTTTTTTTTTTTAAGTAGGCTCCAAGCCCAATGCAGGGCTCAAAATCATGACCCTGAGATCAAAACCTGAGCTGAGTCAAGACCTGAGCTGAGATCAAGAGACACACTCAACCCACTGAGCCACCCAGGCACCCCTACAAATCTTTTTAAGTTATGCTCTTTCTTTGTTTGTTTTTGTTGGTTTTTTGGTTTTCTGCTCAACAATTCCCTATTTAATTCATTTTTTTTCTCCTCCAATTTTACTATAAGCATTCAGGAGGAACCAGGCTGCTTCTTCAACACTTTGCTTAGAAATTTCCTCAACCAAATATCCAATTCATTGCTTGCAAGCTCTATTTTCTACAAACACCAGGACACAAACACAATCCAAAGATCTTTGCCACTTTAAAACAAGGATGGCCCTTCCTCCGTTGTCCAATATCATGTTCCTCATTTCCATCTGGGACATCATCAGAATGCCCTTCATTGTCCGTATTTCTACCAACATTCTGCTCGGTTTCACTGAGGCGTTTTCCAAGGTGATTGAGGCTTGCTCTTACAGGTCTCCTCTTTTCTTTCTAAGCATTTACCAGAATCACCCTTAACAGGCTATTCATGGTAATCTGGCCTTGTTCTAGCACATGCCTCTAAACTCTTCCAGTCTCTACCCAGGACCCACTCCCAAAGCCATACTAAAAAAGAAAAAACAAGCCCCAAATGGAGACATTTGCCCCCACCACCCAAAGACAGCAAACGAAGACTTAAGTAGAGTTTCAGCCTCTCGCAGGAAGGTAGCCTTTTACCAGCCAATCTGAAATGTCCTGATCAACACTAGTGAGGTAACCCACCGTTCCCTCCTGCCTCCAAAGAGAAGCTGTCCTGGCCTGAAACAATCCTTTCTTTTTGTTCAGTAGGAGCTCCCTGCTCCTGGGTGGCTCTGTCAATTGGGCGTTTGCCTTTGGCTCAGGTCATGATCCCAGGGTCCTGGGATCGAGTCCTGATCGGGCTCCTTGCCTCAGTGGGGAGCCTGCTTCTCCCTCTGCCTGCCACTCCCCCTGCTTGTGCTCGCTCTCTCTCTTTGACAAACAAATAGATAAAATCTTTAAAAATAAAAAAATAACTCACCAAAGACAAATAACTTTTATATCAGGCCCAGCCTAGGGCAACTGATAATCTAAGAGCGAGATATATGCGAACTCAGCATGAACAAGAGAACAAGTACCTATGGCCGTTCTGCAGAACGCATAAGCCTTATTGAAGGTCAGAGTAATGCCTGACTACCCACGGTTCCCCAACTTACGGTGGGTCGACTTACGTTTTCGACTGTCTGGTGGGTGAGAAAGCGATATGCATTCAGTAGAAACTGTGCTTACTTCGAGTTTGAATTTGGATCTTTCTCTGGGCTAGAGATTTCCAGGACGATCCTCTCTCGTGATGCTGGGCGGCAGAAGCAAGCCACAGCTCCCAGACAGCCACGCGATCGTGAGGGTAAACAACGGACACACTGACAACCATCCCGCCCCCATACGACCATCTGCTTTTCACTGGCGGCACAGTATTCAGTAAATTACATGAGATAGTCAACGCTTTATCATAGCATATGCTTTGCGTTAGACGCTTTCGCCCAACTGCAGGCTCGTCTAAGTGTTCCGAGCACGTTTAAGGGAGGCTAGGCTAAGCTACGACATTCGGGAGGCTAAGTGCATTACATTTTCAACTTACGATATTTTCAGCTTATGATGGGTTTATCAGGACAGAACCCCATAGGAGTTCAGGACGATCCCGATGATAACCTTATGTTTAAAAGGTTTTTCAAATGAAATGATTCTAATTACTGATTTTTCCATCTAAGAAATTATAGGTATTCTTCAGCAAGTAGCTTAGTAATTTCAGAAAAACCTTGTTAAATGAAAGGTATGGTGAAATATTGAAATAACCTTCTCTGACTTAATTTGAATGAAAAGTCTGATTACTTTTAAGCCATTACACAGCAGATCCATATTCTCCCCATGTTTATATCCTTCTCAACAAGCAGAAAATTCAGATCACACAGTCAGCTAGCTCTCTATTTGCATTCTTGATTGGCACAATGAGGGCTGCATTGCAGTTTGTGAATATTGTGTATTACAGGAAACCGAAAAGGAGTCTACCCAAACCTGCAGGACGTGGTACGCAATCAAGCAACATAAAGGCGATGAATTGCGAGTCCTTTGAGAACAGAATCATTAGGAGCTTAACAAGCATCATTCTCTGTTGTATCTGTTTTAGTGGTGTTAGTATGATAGTCATTGTTGCACTATGAGCTGTTGTGATAGCTCGAGATTTACCAGGATGATAAATATTTTAGAGTGACATTGGAATAATCACAAGGATTTGTTATGGTGCTTTCTATTCAATAGTCCATCTCCTGCGCGTGGACAAAGGAGGGGTATTTTTTGAGCTGAGCCAAGGGTAGAAAGAAAAATCAACATAATTAAATGCAAAGAGGGTCAATGGAATTATAGAATGTCAGAACTGAAGAGAACCTTCAATATCAGCTTGTCTATTTTTTCTGCAAATATTTTACCCAAATGCTGCTACGGTAAAGAAAAGGTATTATGTAGCCCTAGTAGCCTGGGAGTAGAGTCCTCAGAGGCCAGGAGTGGATTTGAAACATTTTTTTGACACTTGGTCTTAGCCAAAAGGCAGAGAAGCGATGAAACATTTTTTTTGAAATGGGCTATTTTATCCTAAAATTTACTTTATTTCTGAGTCTCAATTTCCTCCTCTGGAAAATGGTGATTGTTATAACAGTGTTTACCCCATGAGCTGGATTTTAAGACTAAGACTTACGTATGAAACAGTGAGCAGAGTACATGCCACATAGTAAGTGCTCACTTAACAGGCAATAGTCTAAATTTTGAACACAGTTAGAACAACCTAATTCTGCTTGCCATTTCTTAAGAATACGCAGAATGGGGGTGGGTGTGGAGATTAACTGAAGATACCGGCAGGAGAGGACAGTGACGGATCCAGGACCTGGGGATTTACTCATTCAAGTCCCACAGAAGTTTACAGCAAGAAGTGACCTTGGATTTCAGTTACCAAGCTATTTAAACTGAGCACAGGTACCCCTTAGCAATATGTTGGGAGTGACTTTAAACCAAAGGGTACACATGGGGTACCTTCTGGATTAGGAATTTTATTAGCTATTGAGGGAAAGGGAGTTCTTGTCAAAAATAAACATATACAGTAAAATACACATTTTTAACATGACTCTTCAGGGTAAAACATGAGCCTTCAAAGAAATGTTTCACCCCCTCTTATGGGGGCTGAGTTTATATTGCATGACTGTTATAAATATGTCATTAGAAAGTAGGAAACGCACGGAAGACCATTCACAGACCCATTTGTCACTCTTCTCTCCTATGGGCTCGTTCAGAAGAAACCCCTCAGCTATAAGCTTCCTGAAGCATGAATCTTTCTCATTTCAAGTTTTATTCTCAGCTCTTAGTTCAGTGTTTGGAACACAGTGGAATGGTTGAATAATGGATCACTGTATGCTCGAGAAGGACGGGAGAATGAAGTGATGCATTTTGGGATTTCTTTCTTGTTATCCAGAGACTCTGTAACAGTGCTAAATTGATTCACAAGACGGCCAACTAAAGGAAGTTCTAATCTGGACCTAGCCAATAGTCACCAGGGCATTTGGGGCTAGGGAAAAAAGAGTATGGGTCCTCATGCCCCAGTCCCACCCTGTACCATCCCTACAGCATACTGCCCAAAGCAGAAAAGGCAAGGACTTATGATTTGAGTCCATTAGTCTGTTCCTAATGTTAGAACCATCGCGTGGCAGAGAAGAGAGGGTGCCGTCTCTCCCTGGATCACAGGGAATGCTTTCCCAGGAGTGCAGCTAGTTGGGCTGTCATGAGGATTTGTCCAGCCCCAAAAGAAATGTTTAGGTTGCCAAACAAGAGGCAAGAAAGTGGTGTGTGTGTGTGTGTGTGTGTGTGTGTGTGTGTGTGCTTAAGCACAAGTATGCGAGTGTGTCTGTATGTCATTATTACTGGAGCTTCTCATTAAGACCATTTGAAGTCTACCTTCTGTCCGTTTTGGCAGCCACGTGACCTTTACGCAGGCTACATAACTTTCTCTGAGCCTCGGTTTCCTCATTGGTAAAAATGGGATGATAATACCTGCCCCGCATATGATATTAAATCTCGGATACTGTTTTGAGCATGGTCATCAAAACTAGATAATGTCCATGGAGCTGAATGTAAACTGTAAAAAGCTACACAAGTGCTGGAGGGAGGATTCATCATCTACACGTACCAGGTCGTAGCAGAACTAGCAGCAGTAAAGCATGCTGGCAGACCATTTCCCCCTAATTTGTGATTATTGTTCTAGTTAACAGGGCCAGCAAAAACTTTTTTGTTGAAACTGACAAAGATTACAGTCCAGGAGGAAAGCGGCATTCCTGTCTACTTATTCACATAGCTTGGACTGCGGTCGAAAGCATCAAAGATTCCATGAGGGTAGGGAGGCTTACTTCCTCTTAATACATGTACCTGTGCCACCCCTGCCGGGGGCCAGGAGACAGTGACAAGACTGCCACTCTATAGGAGGCAAGAGCCCAAGCCATGGTTCTCACTACAGACTGACATCCAGCAGCTTGTTAATTACATATTTCCATTAATGGGATGAATCTTATTGTCTTTCTGGATGACAGTCTCCTGTTCAATGCATAGATGTCTTATTTTGTTCTGCACTCCTTAGCAACCCAGAGACTGTTCTGACACACTTTCTTACTAGTCTTGAAGCTTTAAAAAAAAAGGTTGTTCTTGAATAGCCATGGATCTTGCTGTACTTGAATTTTTTTAAAATAAAAAGTTAAAGTTTGAAAAAGAATGACATTAACCAGAAACATATAGAAACAGCAGATCTTTCCTATGGCAGCTTACTTTTTACAGCCTCATCGCATCAGAATAGGATTGCTTTCTGTCTGTGGAGCAGAAATCAAAGGACAATTCTGCATACACATCCAGGGCTTTCTTCTAGGGGCTTTCTTTGGCCAGGAGACTGCATATGGCCAAATGGACTTCTCCAGAAGGACCTGATTACACATGTCACAGAGTTCTTTTCTACATAGAAAAATATATGAGATGGCGGGGACAAAAACCATAAGCAGGGGAAACATTGAGGAGGATGGAGATTGGAGAAAATGGAAGTTCACTAATTTTTTTCAGAGGCGATAACTGCAAAACTATGCCTAACAGGTACCCGTAATTCCCTGCCCTATGGCTCTCTTCATAACATAACAATTTGCTTCCTTAAAGCCAGGAGGAAAGCAATTTTCTGGCTTCAAACCTCTCCCGCTGGGAAGGCCTGCACCTTCTTTGAAAGGTCTGCACCTTCTTTGAAAGGTCTTGCCTGATTAGGTCAGGCCCATCCAGAATGCTCTCCCTTTTGATTAATTCAAAGTAATGATTTGGGACCTTAATTACATCTGCAAATTTCCTTCCCCTTTGCCATAGACCATAATTTAATTGTAGGAGTGAAAACATTTTATATTCACATTCAAGGAGAGGGGATTACACAGGGCATGTATACCAGGGGGTAGGAATCTTGGGGGCCATCTTAGAGTTCTGCCTACCGCAGCTAATTAAAAGGAAGATTTCCTGTCCCCCTACTTCTTTTTGCCCATACTAAATGATCTGTAAGGACATTTCTTTACAAAGTCTGCTTTGTAAAGTGAGAACTGAGATCTTTTGAGCATTTCTTTATGAATTTTTACCTTACTTAATAAAGCTTTAAAACCATTCCCAGGACTATTTTGGTCCCACATGTCTCCGTCTGTAAAACTCAAGCTTTCAGACCCCAGGTCTCCAAATTATCAAAGGGTGATTTCGCAAACACACAGAGTTGACTTCTATGGGCTTCCTTTGGCGAGGACATTACATCTGGCCAGGTAGAATTGTCCAGAAGGACATGTTTTCACACCTCACAGAGTTCTTTTCTTTTTTAAAAAATATTTAATTTGTTTATATCTTTGTGAGAGAGAGAGCACGAATGGAGTGGGGGGTAGAGGGAGAAGCAGACTCCCCACTGAGCACAGAGCCCAATGTGGGCCTCGATCCCAGGACCCTGAGATCATGACCTGACCCAAAGGCAGATGCTTCACCAACTGAGCCACCCAGGCGCCCCTCACAGAGTTCTTTTCTACAAAGAAAAAATATAAGAGACGACAGTCACAGAAACTGTCATCTCAGGAGAAATGGAGGAGGGTGGAGACTGGGGAAAATGGAGAAGTGACCCATAGTAAGGCATAGAGGACCTCACTGGGGAATGGCCAGGGTAAGTGGCAAATGACAGCAAAGTCGGCATGATAGAAGCATGTGGTTAGCAAGGCGGTTCAAGTGTTCACTATCCAGGGCTCAACAGTCTTAAGGGAAGAGTCCATCTCAGGGGGTTGTTTTTAACAGGTACGCAGCGCGCAAGACCACCAGCTGTCATCTCTTCTGGGGAGGTTTCAGGCATCCAATGTTCATTTTGCATGTGATACACTGATGCCCCTTTGTTTCTGTTTCATTGGATATCAGTACTGAGCCCAACAAAATACTTCCTTTGCATGCTCTGACACACACCACACACAGACACACACACACAGACACACACACAGACACACACACACAGACACACACAGAGACAGACACACACACAGACACACACACAGACACACACACACAGACAGACAGACACACACACACAGACACACACACACAGACACACACAGACACAGACACACAGACACACAGAGACAGACACACACACAGAGACAGACACACACANTTGTTTCTGTTTCATTGGATATCAGTACTGAGCCCAACAAAATACTTCCTTTGCATGCTCTGACACACACACGCACAGACACACACACACACACACAGAGACAGACACACACACAGACACACACACAGAGACAGACACACACACAGACACACACACACAGACACACACAGACACAGACACACAGACACAGACACACAGACACACAGAGACAGACACACACACACAGAGCAGACACACACACAGACACACACACACAGACACACACACAGAGACAGACACACACACAGACACACACACACAGAGACAGACACACAGACACAGACACACACAGAGACAGACACACACACAGAGACAGACACACACACACAGACACACACACAGAGAGACAGACACACACACAGACACACACACAGAGACAGACACACAGACACACACACAGACACACACACAGAGACAGACACACACACAGACACACACACAGAGACAGACACACAGACACAGACACACACACACAGACACACACACACAGACACACACACAGACACACACACACAGAGACAGACACACAGAGAGACACACAGACACACAGACACACACACACACACACACACACACACACACACACAGACAGTGGAGCCCGGGGAGCAGCAGCGTGCAGCGTGGTTAGGAAGAGCACCTAGAGATTCAGCCGAGACCTGAATGTAGATTCCAACCGACTAGCTAAGTGGCCTCAGTTAAGATATTTGCCTCTCTGTTTGTATCTCACTTCCCCTTAACTATAAAATGGGAATGAATAGGCTAATCTCCTAGGGGGCGAGGAAGAATGAAGGAGGCACCATAGAAAGCTTCTAATATGCCACTGTCACAATAGCACATAAAAGCCATTCCTATGTATAAGTCGTATTACTGTTTTCATTCTTGTTATTGTACGAAAATACCTTTTTTATTTTTTAAATTGTATTTAAATTCAACTAATTAACACACAGTGACGAAAATACCTCTTAGAGAAAGCTCTCGGAGAGAGCTCAGATCTTGAGAAGAGCAGGCTCCCGAGCCTGGGGTACCCTGGGGCAGAGAGCAGATGATAGAAAAGATGATTTGAGGGGTGCCTGCTGGCTCAGTCGGAAAAGCACGCAAGTCTTGATCTTGGGGCTGTGAGTTCAAGCCCCACGCTGGGCCTAGAGCTTAGTTAAAAAATTAAAAAATAAAACTCTTATTTAAAACAAACAGATGATTTGACATAAAATGAGGACGCTTTGTCTTCTTTGCTGCTTCAATAATGTATGGCCAGCATCCCGACTCCCTGCAGCAGAAAATCATCACCATTTAATGATAAAGTGCCGGGGTACTTATAGCATTAGTATCACTGATTGAAGGGCTTGTTCTTATCATCATAAATGTCAAGATCCTGATGATTTTTTAAAACTCCACAAACATCTCTTACCTGCCTTATGCCAAGGGGGAAGGAAGCATCTAGAATAAGAAAGCAGAATTAAAAAAAAAAAAGAGCAGAAAGACCAGATTTTTTTCCCCCCAGTCAGTCCTAATCCTAATAATTTCCTTTGCTTTAATTGCAGTTTTGTTTGGTCTCTCTCATTGATTTCCCCCGTTGAAATACATAATGAAATGCTACACATCTTCATGGTGAGCTCTGTTGCGGGGGAGCTGCTCATTAGTTCACTTGAGGTCATGGGTATTTGTTTCTAATTTACATAGCAGATACGGCAGAGACGTTTCGAATTGGATGGAGACATCAACCACCAGCCCCGGTCAGATGGCCACAGGATGGGAGAAGAAATGATACCTGCTTTTGCTTTTGCCTGTTCTTTTGCCTGTTGATTCCTTCACGTACACTTATCCCCAAAGGAGTCTCTAAAATCACAGCAGTGGACAAAATCATTTAAAAATATATTGAGAAATATTCTTACGCCACTGCCCTTTGTATAAGGGAGGGGCCAAGAAGGACTGGCAAAGAGACAGATTCCGTAGAATCTGTCCCTAGAATCCAGCAAGCATCCCTGAGGAATAAAATGACCTCCAGCTTGCTAGTGAGTGACAGAATTCCTTCGCTGAATTTAATCAGTGGGTCATATTCCTCCCATCTTCCCACGTGAATACCTCTGTGCTGTAGGACTTCATCATGAAGACCACTGTTCCCCATGATCTCTCCGGCCCCTGCCAACTTGACATCCCCACACTTTTCATTATAAATGTGCAGATGAATTGTCATAGTGGGGGAAGGCCCTCTCCATGAGATTTCCGAGTTTACGACTTTTAGGAAGAAAGGAGTCGAGCTGGTGGGCAGGCCTGACTTGTACCAGGCATTACTCTACACCAAGAGGGCTGCTGAGAATTTTACAGCACTTTTCTTGACTTGGAGATTTCTTCTCCCTGCCCCTCACTTCCCCTCACACTAAATGGAAATAAGCTCACCGTTGCTCGCAAAGCCAAGCAGCTTCCTTAGATGACCTTCCAGGTCTTTCCTCACTACTTCAAGTGAAAATGTTTGGGCCTCTGGAAAATCAGCATGGACTCCTTGAGGAGTAGCCAGAAATCTTTTAGGTAATCAACAGTGGACCCTGTACTTGTCTAGCCAAGAGAGGTAGAGCAGGGTAGGGGATGAGGAAACTTTGCCTCAAAGAGTCACGGAATATCATATTATTTGTTCCAACCCCATTTATTGTGCAGTCAGAGAAAACGAGGCCCAGAGGAGAGAGTTGACATGGTTAACTTAGTGGAAGTTAGTGGAGGACTGTCAACAACCAAGGATTAACAACAACAACAATAGCTAACATTTATTGAGCATTTGTCATGGGTCAAGTCCTGTCTCAGGAGCTGCTCATCTGCTTTCTGAAAGTTTCTTCCTCAAAACATCCAAGAGTAAGTTGGTTTATATATACCAGAAGTCAATATAAGTTACTCTTATCAAAGTATGGAAGTTGTGATCCTTTTAACCTTCAACTTGAGAAGGAGGACAATCCTTTTAACCTTCAACTTGAGAAGGAGGACAATATTTACGAAATATCTAATTGTCTAATGAGGCCTTGACATTAAGACTGGTTATTGGGAGCCAAATCATGGAAGGAGCC
>NC_048238.1:98797003-98935444 GCF_002007445.2 Ailuropoda melanoleuca | reverse complement strand
AAGGAAATGCCCATGTTTTTTAGAGATACATACTGAAGTATTCAGGGGTGAAATGATAGGTCTGGAATATGTTTTAAAATACCTGAGAAGGGTGCCTGGGTGGCTCAGTCGGTTAAGCATCTGACTTTTGGTCATGATCTCAGGGTTGTGAGATCGAGCCCGACACTCAGCGGGGAGTCTGCTTAAGATTCTCACTCTCCCTCTCCCTCTGCCCCTCCCCCTGCTCGTGCTGTCTCATAAACAAACAAAAAAAAACAAATAAAATATCCAAGCAAGACAGCTAAAGGAGGCTAGATCAAGCAAGTAGCAAAATGTTAATAATTGTTGAATTTGAGAGAGGGGTTATATGGGCATTCGTATTACTCTCTCTACTTTTGGGTATGTTTGAAAGTTTTCATAATATGAATGTCATTTAAGACATAATGCCCATAACACACCAGTTGAGCTTGTCTCTGAAGAGTTAACAGGGCCATCACCATCCTGACCCAGACAGTGCATCTCTATCAATATGGCTTATGTGCTTCTTAGGGTTTTAACAGCTATAGTACAGTATGAACATGACTGAAACAGTGTTTTTCCATTTATGCCAACAAGTTCAATCTTCCTCCAATCTATGCTTTTACGATCCTCTGAATTTAAAGGAAAACTTTACACTTACATTGGTTTNCATCACCATCCTGACCCAGACAGTGCATCTCTATCAATATGGCTTATGTGCTTCTTAGGGTTTTAACAGCTATAGTACAGTATGAACATGACTGAAACAGTGTTTTTCCATTTATGCCAACAAGTTCAATCTTCCCCCAATCTATGCTTTTACGATCCTCTGAATTTAAAGGAAAACTTTACACTTACATTGGTTAAATATAATCTCACTAATTTCAACCAATTGTCTCAACTTGTCATAGTGCTATTTAGACTTATCGTATATATAAATTTACTAGACATACTTTTTATGACACTTTTCTGATTATTGACACATAGCTGAATAGAAGAATATGGTCAAGGACAAAGCCCTGTGGTTCTCCACTAAATATCTTTTCCAATAATGAACGTTTTCTAGAGAAATTTAATTAATACCTTACTTTTAAATTTAGGGATTATAAACTTATAGATTACAACATGCTTTGACATACCTAACCAAATTTAAACTTCACATCAAGCCTGTGAAGTGTCCTATTTTATAGATGAATAAACCAAAACTGAAAGAAATTAAGAACAACTTTTCCTGAGGCGATTGGACAACATTTAGAAAGAGGTGAAGAGAAAAGATACCTAAAGCACAGAGAGGTGTGTATATGTATGAAGGCAAGATTACTTGAGGTGTAATTAAGCAATTAGAGATGAGAACATAGATAAACAAATGTAGAGATTCAGACCCCTGGGTGGAAGAAAGGAGTCGGTAAGTCAGTTCTTCGTGCTAGCCAGCAGGGGGCACGGAACATTCACAAATCAATTTTCTCATCTGTAAAATGGGGTTAACATCCAGACTTGCAAGTTTCTTTTCTTTTCTTTTCTTTTTAAGATTTATTTATTTGAGGTGGGGGGAGAGGGCACGTGCATGCACCGGGGGAGGGGCAGAGGGAGAGGGAAAAGCAGACTTCCAGCTGAGTGTGGAGCCCTGCCTGGGGCTTGGTCTCCTGACCCTGAGATCATGACCTGAGCAGAAATCCGGAGTCCTGATGCTCAACCCACTGAGTCACACAGGCACGCCTGGACTTGCAAGTTTCTTAACAGCACTAGATGATATCTTGTATTGAAAGCATGTGGCATCTGTGCTTGGCCTGTGGTAGGCACTCAGTAAGTGTTACTTCCCTCTTCTCACCCCAGTACCTTGACACTTCCAGTGCACCAGAATCAGACCACCTTTTTCTAAAGCTCTTAACCACAACACTCTAAGAGTATAATCCAGCACTTAGAGGTTCCCTATTGTAAAATTTGTAACAAGTTGGGGGTGTGGGTTAAGATAATTTTTGGGAGCTTGTGCTATCAACCACAGACTTTCTTCATCTTACATTTCTCCCCATTTTCCTCTCCTCACTATTTCTCCTCTGTCTCCATTTGGCCCCTTCCCAATGGTTTGCAGTTTCCAAGCCCGTCAGAGATATTCTTCAGGTGCCCTTTAATAATACTGATCTCTTTTTATTTCGTGTTTATAGTGATTAAAGCTTTTTTTCTGATTATTTCCTCATTTGATTCTCATAACTTGATTCATGGAGATGCAACAGTCAGACCAGTGGTCTGACCCACCATTGAACAGATAAGGAAACTGAGACTCAGAGAGGTACGTGACTTACCGAAAGTCACACAGCAAGTCAATGGTAGACTTGGAACTAGAACCGAGGTTGTCTGACTAAATCCTCTTGTACTTGAAATAAGACACCAAGCCATTGATTGTGTATCCAAAGTGATGCCTCAGAAGCCAAAGTGTGTCACTGAAAGCTCACAGTGTCATAACCATTTTTCCCCTAGATAACGATTGTCCTCTTCCAGGAGGAACACCTGTATCATGCATAGGTGCCTGAAGCAAAAGCAAAACAGACACATTCTTATCGGAAAGCCACAAACATCTAAGATGCAAAATGCAACTATTCTACTCCATAGATGGATAATCATTTTGGAGAAGGCTGTTTCCATCATCACTGGAATTCTAAAACTTTTTCTGTGCTTATGAAAAATGGTGCTCTGAAGGGTGCCTGGGGGGCTCAGTTGGTTGGTTGGGCGTCTGCCTTCAGCTCAGGTCATGAGCCCAGGGTCCTGGGAGTAACTGCTTCTCCCTCTCTCCCTACCCCACCCCCCTACTCAGGTTCTCTCTTGCTCACTCTGCTCTCTCTCTCTCTCAAAGAAATAAATAATCTTGTTTAACAATGGTGCTCTGAATATTTTTTCCTTTTGCCCTTTGTGCCACGTTGCATTCTGCACATTTTTTTTCTTTAACTTGTTCTCTAAAAGGACCTCTACAGAAGTTAATGGTCTAGCATGAGATTCGCTTGCAAGATGTGAATAAAGAAGGATAGTCTTGGGCCCTTTAGGTCAGTCCATCAAGTATAAAATCCAATATCTTCTGACATAAAAGTTTGCCCAGCATATCCATTCATATTAACGGGAAAAATAAAAACATGGCTACGTGAACCAATATTTAATCTTTTCTGGTTTTATTTTCCTTTGTTGTAATGATTAACTTTTTACTGGAAAAAATAACTCTGAGATCGTTGCATGTGGATATAATATTCTCAAACGAAATATCTTTAGTAATAAACTACCTAGTTAAAAAAATTGTGAATAACTCTGAGTTTTAATTGAAAGAATAGAACACGTATTAAGAGATCAACAATATTTGTGCAAATACTTCATTAAATGGCTGTGGCATTTGGTCTTTTGATACAGCCCTCTCCACACAACAGAATAGAGTAAAAGCAGACCTGTCACATGCATGAAAATTTTAGCATATGGCAAAGGTAGCTCATGGGGGAGGGCGGGGATGGGCTTTTCAGGAAATGGTGTAAGGACAATTGGCTATTCATCTGAGAAAATAAAATAGTTCAATCTCTATCTCATACCAAATGCAAAATTAAATTCCAGATGGTTTAAAGAATTAAACTTCAATGCAAAAATATTTCATATTATATGAAAATATAGGAGAATATGCTCATATTCTTGAGGTGGGGAAGCCCCTCTAAAACAAGGCAAAAATTCCTAAGTCATAAAATACAAAATAAACAAATTTTATTACAAAAAACTTTATGAAAGTTTTATACAGGAGTGCCTGGTTGGCTCAGTCCTAAAGCAGGTGACTCTAGATCTCAGGATTCTGAGTTCAAGCCCCACATTGGGTGTAGAGCTTACTTTAAAAAAAAAAGTTTTGTACATAAGAAGACACAATAAGCAAAGTCAAAAGGAAAGTGACAAACCATAAAACATATCTGCAACATACATAAAAAAAATAACTGATATCTCGGGACATCTGGGTGGCTCGGTTGGTTAAGTGTCTGCCTTTGGCTCAGGTCATGATCCCAGGGTCCCGGGATCAAGTCCCACACGGGGCTCCCTGCTCAGTGGGGAGCCTTCTCCTCCCTCTGCCTGCCGCTCCCCCAGCTTGTGCTCTCTCGTGCTCGCTCTCTGACAAATAAAATCTTTAAAAAAATAATAACTGATATCTGGAGTATAAAAACAATTTCAATGAATCAATAAGGAACAAAACAATAAATGATATGAATAAGCAATTCACAGAAAAGGAAACTTAAATGGCCAATAAACAGATGAAAAAATGCCAAAACTCACTAATAATCAAAACTTTTTTTAAATAATAATGTTTTTTATTATATTATGTTAGTCACCATACAGTACATCCCCAGTTTTTAATGTAAAGTTCCATGAATCAAAACTTTTTTTAAAAAATATTTTATTTTTAAGTAATCTCTACATCCTACATGGGGCTCGAACTCACAAACCCGAGATCAAGAGTTGCATGCTCCACAGATCGAGCCAGCTGGGCACCCCAATCAGAACATTTTTAAATAAAATAATAAGAGACTAGTTTTTATACTCATCAAGTTGCGATCAATAAAAAATTTATAACATCCATTTTAGACAAAGCTATAAGGAAAGAGCATCCAGACACTATAGGTGGTAATACCAATTGAGTCAGCCACTTTGGAGGGAAATATGGCAGTATGTTGGACATGTATACCCCACGACCCAACAGTCCCACTTCTAGTTACCCTAGGGAAATATTGACATGCATGTGCATTAGGAGGGCTGCCCAGCAGGTTCACTGCAACATTGTTAACAAGAATAAACAAACTGGAACAACCTATATATCCATCAGTATAGAAATGGTTAAATAAACTGGTACATTCACACAATGGAATACTATAGAGCAGTTTAAAAGGAACAAGTTTGGGATTTTCCTACTTATTTAACTTAGCATTATACCTTCTAGATCCATCCATGTTGTTGCAAATGGCAAGGTTTCCTTCTTTTTGTGGCTGAATAATATCCCATTGTGTATATATACCAACTCTATTTTATCCATTCATCTATGAATGGACACTTGGGCTGCTTCTATAATTTGGCTATTGTAAATAATGCTGCAATAAATACAGAGGTGCATGTATCTTTACAAATAAGGTTTCATATTCTTTGGCTAAATACTCAGTAGTGGAATTACTGGATCATATGGTAATTCTATTTTTAATTTTTGGAGGAAACTCCATACTGTTTTCCACAGTGGCTGCACCAATTTGCATTCCTACCAACAGTGCAAGAGGGTTACCCTTTCTCCACATCCTTGCCAACACTTGCTGTTTCTTGTGTTTTTGGTTTTAGCCATTGTAACAGGTGTGAGATGACATCTCATTGTGGTTTTGATTTGCATTTCCCTGATGATGAGTGATATTAAGCATCTTTTCATGTGTCTGTTGGCCATCTGTATGTCTTCCTTGGAGAAATGTCTGTTCATGTTTTCAGCCCGTTTTTAATTGAATTATTTGTGGGTTTTTTTGGTGTTGAGTTGTAGGAGTTCTTTATATATTTTGGACACTAACCCTTCATAGGATATGCCATTTGCAAATATCTTCTCCCATTCCGTAGGTTGTCATTTAGTTTTGTTGGTTGTTTCCTCTGCTGTGCAAAAGCCTTTTATTTGAATGTAGTCCCAATCATTTATTTTTGCTTTTGTTTCCCTTGCCCCAGAAGACATATCTATAAAGATGTTGTTATGGCCAATGTCAGAGAAATTACTGCCTGTGCTCTCTTCTAGGATTTTTATGCTTTCAGGCCTCACATGTAGGCCTTTAATTCATTTTGAATTTATTTTTGTGTATGGTCTGGGAAAGTGGTCCAGTTTCATTCTCCGGCATGTAGCTTTCCAGTTTTCCCAACACTGTTTGTTGAAGAGACTGTCTCTTTCCCATTGCATATTCTTGCCTCCCCTGTTGTAGACTAATTGACCATAAACATATGAGCTTATTTCTGGGCTCTCAATTCTGTTCCCTTGATCTGTGTTTGTATTTTTGTGTCAGTACCATACCGTTTTGATTACTACAGCTTTATAGTATATCTTATTTGGGATTGTGATACCTCCAATTTTGTTCTTTCTCGAGTTTTCTTTGGCTATTCGGGGCCTTTTGTGGTTCCATACAAATTTTAAGATTATTTGTTCTAGTTCTATGAAAAATATTGTTGGTATTTTGACAGGGATTATATTAAGTCTGTAGATAGCTTTGGGTAGTACAGACATTTTAACAATATTTGTTCTTCCAATCTGTGAACATGAGATATCTTTCCATTGGTTTGTGTCCTCTTCAATTTCTTTCATCAGTGTTTTATAGTTTACAGAGTAAAGGTCTTTCACCTCCTTGGTTAAATTTATTCCTAGGTACTTTATTATTATTATTATTATTTTAAAGTTTTTATTTATTTATTTGAGAGAGAGAGAGAGTGAGCACGAGCAGGGGGAGGGGCAGAGAGAGAAACAGACTCCCCAGTGAGCAGAAGCCTGACGGGGCTTGATCCTAGGACGAGCTGAAGGCAGACGCTTAACCGACTGAGCCACTGAGACACCCTGGTACTTTATTATTTTTGATGCAATTTTTTTTAAAAGGAAGAATAATGTAGATCTCTGTGCAGCAACATGGAAAGATATCTAAAACATATTGTTAGATTAAAAAGCTATTTACTATAAAATACATAGAAAACAGTTGCTTTTATATAAAAAATTATTATATATGTGTGTGCACGTACATACTATTTTGTAAATGCAGAGAAGACTTTGTGGATGGAGACACAAGGAGCTGTATTTGTGATCACTTCTGGAGAATGGGTTTGAAACGGAGTCTGAAAGTAACAAGGGTATTACCAGAATCTTTTTATGGTGAGAATGTTTTCATTTGGTGGTTATATAATTTTTTAAATGATAAAAGCCGTCACTGCAAATGGTATTATAACCCCCTAAGGAGGTATGCCTCCGCTTTCTTCCCAGCTGAGAACAGCTGAATTGAAAGGGGAAGGAAGGAGAGCCCCTACAGCTACTGGAAGCCTAGAATCCATTCTTCATAATGAAGTACGATGGCCTAGAATACAGTATCTTTTCTAGCCTGCCCCTTTATATTAGGACATTGGTTCAAGCAGACCCTGGTGTAAAATGCAAATGTGTCACCCACTAGGGAGTAAGCAGAGGGCAGAGACCACGTCTGTCTTAGTCATCCTGGTGTCCCTGACTTAGTACAGTCCTTGGCGCCTGGATTTTGTTTGCTGGAAAATAGCTCTACCCTAACTATATCTGTGCCCCCTTCGTTTCTTGCCACAAACCGTTCTGTTCCAGTTCTAGCACATTTATTCGACAGATATTTATAAGGTTCATCCTACGTGCCTGGCGCTGTCCACTACATACTTGTATGTAAATGTATGTGAACAGGTGAAAGAAAACCTTACGGGCATCCATTACCACAATAGCACCCAAGTGTGTTCGCTTATAAGCTTAGCTAGCTGATTGACAGGGTAGGAACATAGCGCAGCACACAGCGATCGAAGGAAGGAGACCTAAGTGACCCACCCTGGGAGGCCACAAGAGGAGGGACACTGGCCTGAGAGCAGGACCTTTTCTAGCACCTCATTAGTGATCCCAGCAGCAGAGTCACACACAACTCCTTCATGGACGTCTACATTCGACAGCCTACTGAACACTTACTCTGGCTTCGTGCCTTAGTCCCTGCTTTCAGGGTGCGTATGGCTGGGGAGAGGAACAGAAGGAGCGGGGACTCAGAGTTGGGTTCTAGGTATTTCTAGTTGGGAGAGCCCAGGCCAGGTGCCTGACCTCTCTGAGCCTCAGTGAAATGAGATGACTGACACCTCCGACACAGAGTTATTCTGTAGTTTTTTAAAACACTCTCTTGTTGGGGCGCCTGGGTGGCTCAGTCCTTAAGCGTCTGCCTTCGGCTCAGGTCATGATCCCGGGGTCCTTGGGATCGAGCCCCGCATCCGGCTCCCTGCTCCCACTCCCTCAGCTTGTGTTCCCTCTCTCTGTCTCTGCCAAATAAATAAATAAAATCTTTTTTAAAAAAAAAACACTCTCTTGTAAAATGCCTGGTACTTAGTAGGCATCAAGGAATTGATCGTTACAATTATTGTTGACCTTACAGCCTTAAAACCTTAACATCCTAGCTGGGGTGGAGGTGAGAAAGGGGGAAGGACCCTGAGGCCATTACCTCTAACGCAGGGCAGGGGAAGTAGAAACCACCATTGAGAAGGGGGATCACAAAATTGCAGACCAGAGGAAAATATAATTCCCAACTAACCATGGGGGTTGGGGAGGGCTTCACAGAGAGTAAGCCATTTCCGATTGCGCCTGAGAGGATGAGGAGAACTTCCACAGATTAGGAAGGGGAAGGTATGTGCCTGCGTGCTCTCCTGCCCTAGAAACACAAAGGTATCCCTGCACCAGACACAGAATGGAATTGGTTAGGGTGATAAAGAAAAGGAGGGAGACACAGTTAAGATTATGTCTCTGTAACAGCAAACATACATTTGGCAGCAAATAAATGGATCATCATGAATCACTTGCTTTATCCAGACTCAAGCAAAGAAAATAAAAAAAGAATTGGAGCTGCGGATCGGTACCAAATCATTTGACTAGAAAGATGGTTTTGATTGTGAGACAATCTCCAAAGGAAAAGAAAAGAATCTTTTGCTGGAGCATTCCATTAACTAAAAAATATCTTGGATGCATTTGAATCCTTTGATGGCTCCATTGAATGAAAAGTCTTAAAACAGGAACGGAGAACATTCCTTTGGAAACTGTGCTCTGACAGTCTAGACAGTGGCCCTGCCCATACCGCTTCGGCACGGTGACCTACAACATAATTGTAATCTTACGGTGCAACTGGACTCTGTATTACATAATGGCTCATACCGTGTTTCCTGGATGTGCACTGCCCGACTGGATTTCAGGCTCTCTGAGGTCAGTAATACTGTCACCTGCCTCAGGATTAAGCACCATCCTTTTTAAGGTCTTATTTATTTATTTACTTATTTATTTACAGAGAGAGAGCAGGAGTGGGGGGAGGGTCAGAGGGAGAGGGAGAGAGAGAGAATCTCAAACCGACTCTGCACTGAGCGCAGAGCCCCACTCGGGGCTCGATTTCAGGACCCTGCGATCACGACCTGAGCCAAAATCAAGAGTCGGACACTGGTTGCCTGAGCCACCCCGGCGCCCCAGGATTGAGCACCGTCCTAGGCACAGGGTGTCCTTAGCTGGGGTTTCTCGCCTCAGTCGTCTCCCCAGGCCTTCCAAGTCTTTGTTAGCAGGTGATAGATTTGAATGAACACAGTGCCCATGTTGGCTCATGTATAATTGTTTTCTGGGTTGCTGATTTTCGCCCCCGAGTTTAAAATGGCCAGATGGACGACAAATAGCATCAATTTTTGGATCTGCTACACTAAGCAGTGGCAGGTTTTCCTATAAGACCCAGAGAGGAGTAAAGATACGGAATCTGAGCAAATTCCTAGGGGCACAGTACTCCAGAGTCTTCTTGACCAAACTCAAGAAGTGGGGGGGGGGGGGGGGTTGCTGTCCACCGTTAGGGTTGGGTCATGCAGAAGGTCTTCCACAGCCCTGAAGCAAGCAAGGTTCTGCTTTGCGGCATGGTACTAACTTGTGAGCACTGGAGAGAAACCCAGCTCCCCTTCTGCATGAAAGGGTGGTCTACTGTGTCCTGCAGCCCCTTGCCAGCCCTTGGCTCCTGTGAGGGCCCAGTAGGGTCCCTGAACATTCCAGGAATCCAATCGATGGGGGAATCCAAGAGTGTGGCTTGGAGGAGGGGCAGAGTGCGACTTGTCTGTTGTGAGAGACCATCTTCTTCTTCACTTAACTGGAAATGTGTCACATGGGAGCTTGTTAAAAATGCAGAATCACAGGTTCCCCCTTGAACAAGATCCCCGGGAAATCCATATGCACAGTCAAGTTTGAGAACCACTGCCTGAAGTCCTCTAGGCCTCTGTCGTGTTCTGCAAAGTGGGGTTGAGGATACCAAGCTGTGTGTGAGGTTGGCTGTGGGTTAGCCAATGAGATAACCTGGACCAACGGTGCGCCCGAGCTTCCCAGAGTTCCACAGGCCAGCTGGCGAGCTGCTGGTAGTCTGAAACCCGGCTGCGATGGGAGTCTTGGCAGGCCCTACAACATCTGCGGACCCTACAGATCAGGGCTTTCCATTTGTTTCTCAGAGAGCCAGTTTACCTGCGCTCCACTCTGGGGACCCCTAACTGGTGAAAGCCCATCCCTGGGGGTTTTCAGAAGCAGGGGCACCACCCGGAGGGAGCCAACTGCGGCCCTGGGTTCTGGATACCAACTCGGGAGGTAAGGGCACCCAAAGACAGGCCTCCCAGAATCCCCCAGAGCCTCTCCATCTGGGCTCCCCTCCCGGGCCTTGGAGCCCGCACTCCACAGCTGGAGCTCATTACCACGCCCCTCTCTAGTTAACGGCTCAAAGGCCTCGTTTTGGGGTCCTGCAGAGGGTCCACGCCTTGGCTGCAGAAGAGGCCTGGCCCCGCACAGCGCCACGGGACCCTGGCCCAGGAACCTTTGAAAGCGAGTTTTCAAATCATTAAGAAAATGCAAACGAAAGACAAACCATGAGAGAGGAGCTCAGCCCCCAACCAGCCAGCGTCCTGAAGATGAGTGGCGGCGCACTAAGGGCGCATTGGGACGAGAGAGGGACGCGCTGACGCCGCGCAGCTCTCCAGCTCACCGAGGGCCGAGAGGAGCCCAGTGGCTGGGGATAATTCGCGCGCTTCCACGGCTTCTCGAGACACTGATCTCTCAGAGGTCCCATAAGCACTTTGTGAGCCCGAGGCTGCCATGACGGCTGCTTTTGTGTGGAATAACACACTAGTCTATAAACCTGGGCAAATCTGCATAAATTATGTCTGGTCTCTGGATTCCCCGGCTCTCGAAATTACACACTCTGTTGTGTAATTGAAGAAACATGCTTGGACACAGAGGGATGGGGTAAGGACATGCGTTCTGCCAGCAGAGAGACTTCTCAGGTAGCTTGACCAAGCGGCCTATTGATTGCCCTCTGGCTAAACAGCCACTGATGGCCAGCGCACCTTCACTGGAAGGATTTTGCAAGCCTTGTCGGACAAAGGCTGTGATGAGGAGCACTTGGTATTTTTCAGAGAATCCAGAGCATGGCGGAATAAGCATGTTTCCATTTGGGTGCACAGAAATATAATACTTTTCTTTTATGCACATTCAGTCTATATTTGTGTCAGAATGATGTTTTAATATAAAATAAAGCCCCTGAAACTTACCACTATATTGTTTCTCTTTTATCTCTTGCCCCTCAGAGCCACAACATTCCATGGAATGCAGAATTATATTATCACAGCCCAACTTCCTTTTGTTCAGCCAGAACACATTGCGGTTCTCTGTAAATAGTGCAATAGTGTCAGCGCCAAGCTCCTCCCCACTTGCAACCCCCACCCTTTTTTTGGTATCATAACTTTTCACGAGGACTTGCAAGTGGGACAGAATGTGCGTGTGTAGCTAGTCTGCAGCCTTTGCGAGAGGGGTTTGAAGAGTGCCTCACCCATCTGTCATCTCCCCAAGACTCCTTGCTTTATCTCAGCCCATGACCAGGATATGACATTTTCACAGAGGCCAGATAACTACCTTCCAGTTCTCACAGAGCAACACCATGTTATGCTGCACTTTTTTGTCCCAATGTCCAAGATAACACCTAAGACCTGAACATGTTACTCCCTTCTGGGAATGCAGCCAACCCAAGATCCACACAGAGGCAACCTCCAGCTGGGAAAGCCACTCTTATCTCAGAGGTGAGTGGAGTATGGTGATGAGTCATGAGAGCTTACAAATGGCAAAACCAGGTGTCTGGGTTTCCGGATGATACTTAAGGATCACCCTCACATCCCTGGGACTTGAGTGGGATTGAGCTCCAGCTCGGCACCAACTGCACCAGCGAAAGTGTGCAGGCGTTTCTGATTTTCCTGTTGCATTCTTTCAGACAGCCAACTTTTACAGAGGGTGGCCACATGATCGGAGCCTGGGATTTCACTTGGCCGCAAGCCACCAGCACTAACACATGTGAAGGACTCCCAGCACCTCCACTGTACATGTGAGCCTTTCAGGCTCTGTGATGTCTGCTTCTTAAGCTTCTGGGAGAGAAAGAGAAAAGAACAGAGGGACCTGAGCTCCCGCAAGTGCCCACTCTCACACAGGTAGAAGGACATTCTGGAAGCAGGCCAGGCTTAAGCCCACACTTCTAGGCATTAGACAAGTTCTCCAGGGTAGCAGACTCTGACTGACCCCTGCTGGTCCCAGCTCTACCCCTCTGACACCTAGGTCAGCCTCCAAGCCATGGGCAAAGGAACTTGACCCTGGGCCTGATCACTGGTCAACCCCAGAAAAGCTTGGGAAAATTCCTGAGACATTTCTTTGTCTGTGAGACTAAGTTCATTAATTAGAAGTTTCTAACGATAAGCAAATGATAACGAACCAGCCTTGCCTCTTCTCATGTCATGGTGGCATTTGCTAGCTGTCGGGGGTGGGGGGGGCAGCCCACTTTCCAGTCCTAAGGCAAAGGAGTTCTGAGGTCTGGTCATTGCCACTCTGGCTAACCTTTGGCAGGTCACTTTTGCTCTCTGTGATTCAGTTTTCCCCTTTGGACAAGAAGGAAGTTGGATTAGATGACCTCCAAGGCCACATCCAATTCTGAGATCACCTGAATCTGTGTGGCACACCCTGGCTTGTTAGCTAGGCTGGCCCAGATTGTCATCAGAAGGTTCCCTCTCTTTCTGCCACACACCCACCTCAGACCAACTTGCTATAATTTAAGAGAAGACTCAACAAATAGGCTGGTGGCAGCAAAAAGCAGCGAGCTCAGCCCACACAGCAAGAACACTTGCCACCACATGGGATTTTCTCAGCCAAACAGATTCCAAACACATCTGCACGGCACCTAAGACACAAATCGACAAGCAAACACACAGACTTTATGGGTGGCCCTCTCACGATGTTCAAAAGAATTCTAGGATGTAAAATCACCAGGTCTATCTCTACTCCCAGTCCCTGAAAGGCACAGGATTCTTTAAACACCGGACCCTGCCTTGCTTGCAACAGCCCACCGGCCCAGTCTTCACACAGCTCCCACCCTAAAATCAGCTCAGCTCTGCCCCCTGGGTCCTAGGTCTCCTTGGTCCCTAGGGTATGAACTCTCTCCCAGCCAAAGCCTCTCTGAAACAGCAGTGGGTGTAGAGCCCATGGACAGGCTGGCTAACCTTGGGCTCAGGCACGAAGGAGGGGCATACGAACCCTGGCCTCGAACTCACGAGGCAGGGGTTCTAGCTCCACCTTGGCCACTTATGAGCTGTGGTTGTCCAATCCATTCAGATAGCAAAGGACTTGGAAGTCATGCGGACCTTTGTGAAGCACCATAAAATAGCAACAACCATTTCTGGCAGCAAAATCTTTGGGCTTTATTTTGCGCGTGCCTGTCTTTGTATCAAAATCACAATAATGACAACAATAATATCAGTACCTGAAACATTGCTAAGAAACTACATATTATTTCTGAGTTTCCTACTCTACTCCTGTGCTGGCTCCTTGCTCATTTTGTCATCTACAAGAAATCGTCCATACAAGGCTGTGACTGGTCCGTTCCCTCCGTCCACCGCATCACCAGTCTCCCACTCACTATGCCAGCCATTCTGGTTTTCTTTGAGTTCCTCGAACGTTCCTAACATGCTCCCTCCTCAGGGCCTTTGCACTTGCTGCTTTCTCTGCCTGGAATTATCCTCCTTTTCACTTCCTTCAGGTCAAGCGTCAACTTCTCAGTAGGGCTCTCCCTGGCTTCCCAACCAAATATTCCAAACCCCATCCACACTTCCTATCCCCTCGGCCTGTTTGCTCATTTCCCTTTCTCTTTAGCCCTCGTCATTGACATATCATCTATTTCACCTATTTATCTTATTTATGGTCTCTGTACCCCACTGGAACATAAGCTCCTTGTGGGTAGGGATTTCTGCTTGCTTTTTTTTTTCACTGCTGTGTTCCCAGTGCCAAGAACAGTGCCTGGTACAGGGAAGGCACTCAGAAGCTCTGTTTTGGATGAGGGAATAAATAGTAGCAGGCACCAAGAGTCTAATAATTATTTATGGAAGAAAAATGTATTACTGAAAAAATATACCAACAATCTGCAAACCGGGAAAGGCTTCCATTATTGTCAAAGAGCAGTGACACTTCAGCCCAGCTCTAGAAACTCCAGCGATGCTGAGGAGGGGAGTTTGGAGCCCTGGGTATAAATGTTCTCTCTCCATAATGTGTGTTCTGACTGGGATTGGCTAATGCTGTCAGCTACAGTCCCACTCACTAATCCACACTTCTGTCTGGAAACATCCAGTGACAGGTCAGAACACAGAGTCCTCTGGAGATAAAAGTAACCACAGAGAATGTTTCCTGAGCACCAGGCTCTGTGCTTGAACACGTTTCTGGCACCATCTGCAAAGCTCACAAGTACCTTCTGAGATGAGCTCTGCTTTATCCCTGTTTCTCAAGTGAGGAAAGAGCCTCACTGAGTGAGGTTGTCTTGCCCAAGTACACGCAGCTAGAAGTGGTGAGGCGGGCTTCATATCCGGGTCTGAAACACTAAGCTCCACCTTCCTCGTTTCTTATCTCTTGTCTGTCTTCTTCTGGCTGTTGATGCGCTCTCCCTAGTCCCACCCTCCAAGCCTGTTGGGGGAGGGGGGGAATTAAACTAGGTAGATGCGATCACAATGAGGACAGCTGACAGGCCCCAACAGTCCATTTCTCCCATGCGCAGAAGTAACAGGGCTGGTGCCAGTGAGGACAAGTCAGACAGAAGAAAAACTCAGTCCATTTACGGGAGCAAATTACAGAATTTGAGCCTCAGTTTCCTCAAGTTTAAACAAGAAGGATACTATCCACTTCACAGCAGTGTGTGTGTGTGTGTGTGTGTGTGGCAGGGGAGAACTCTATCCTGAGGGAATGTCTGCTTTTCCCTTGTATTCATTTGCTTTCCCTTATATGAGAGGGATGGAATTTCAAGAAGTGGGGCTGACCTAAAAAAATATCAGACTTCTTAAAAATGAGGAAGATCCAGAAATCCATTATGTTGTAATGAAGAACACTTCCTGGGTCCTTTCTTTTTGATAAACGACAAATGACCATTCAGATCCTAATTGTGCTGACCTTAGATCAGATTGGCTAATCAAAATGAACATTGTGAAAAGCAACTCGTGTCAATTACAGGTGAAAGAAAAGATTAAACCCCATACAGAATCTTTTCTATGAAAGATATGTTTCAAAAACTTTTAAGTTTCATTTTGTTGCCATGGTACCATTATTTCGAACTATTTTCAGTTCTCTTGAAATACTCAGTACAGTCAAGTATATCCTATGATATCCAGTTGTCTTCCCAGGCTTATTTAAAAGCATCATTTTAGGGGCACCTGGGTGGCTCAGTCGGTTAAGCGTCTGACTCCTGATTTCAGCTCAGGACATGATCTCAGGGTCGTGAGATGGAGCCCCGAGTTGGGCTCTGCACTGGGCAGAGTCTGCTTAAGAGTCTCTCTCCCAGGGCACCCGGGTGGCTCAGTTGTTAAGCATCTGCCTTTGGCTCAGGGCGTGATCCCAGGGTCCTGGGATCGAGCCCCACATCAGGCTCCATGCTCTGCTGGCAGCCTGCTTCTTCCTCTCCCACTCCCCCTGCTTGTGTTCCCTCTCTCGCTGGCTGTCTCTCTCTCTCTCTCTCTCTCTCTGTCAAATAAACCAATGAAATCTTTAAAAAAAAAAAAGAGTCTCTCTCCCCCTCTGCCCTTCCTTAAAAAAAANTCCCCCTGCTTGTGTTCCCTCTCTCGCTGGCTGTCTCTCTCTCTCTCTCTCTCTCTGTCAAATAAACCAATGAAATCTTTAAAAAAAAAAAAAGAGTCTCTCTCCCCCTCTGCCCTTCCTTAAAAAAAAAAATAAATAAATAAAAAATAAAAGTATCATTCTGTAAATTCAACTCGATGTTTACAGACATCTGAAGATTAATACTAAGATGAAAATATTTAGCAAAATGCCTATCTGTAGAGAATGCCATAATAATGCTTTGAATGTATCCAGTGCCTTTGTTCTGAGCAGCCCAAAGGGTTCTGCGAGCATTATCTCATTAATCACATAGCACAGTCCTAAGCTAGAGTATCATGATGTAGCTGGCGAGGGATGTCAGCAGTTCCATTCTGGAAACCATACACCGTTATTAGAGGACGACTGGAACAAAATGAAATGATATGCGGGAAAAACACCCAATGTGCTGGTCCTAATACTAACCACGTTCTCTATCAAAGTGTTTTCCCAGGATCACACTCCTATTTTCTCTGTTCCCAATGCAGATATGAGGAAAGAATGCTTTCATTTTCCCGAACTGGTAGTGCCAGGTAGAGCGGAAACAGCAGCAAGCTGAGGTCGGAAGCCCTGATCCTTGTGTGGATCCTGCCTTTAACTTACTGAGAGTCCTTACTGAGCGTGTGTTCTTTCCCTCTTTGGACTGAACTTTCCTTGCCTGGAAAGAGAGAGGGTTGAATGAACCAGCACCTTTTATGCTATCCTGGGAATGCAATACCGCCCAACAATGAGAACCCTCTTACTGTGTTGTACCAGTCTTGCACATAGCTGTCTGCCGGAGTGCATGGGACCAATTTTAAAAGTCCCTACTCCCATGTTCACAGCAGCATTGTCCACGATAGACAGCAGGTGGGAGCAACCCAAGTGTCCATTGACAGATGAATAGAGTGTGGTCCTAGCCATACAATGGAATATTATTCAGCCTTAAAAAGGAGGGAAATTCTGACACCTGCTACCATGGGGATGAACCCTGAGGACATTACGCTCAGTGGAAGAAAGAGTCACAAAGAATAAATCTTTTATGGATCCACTTATGCGAACTATCTAAAGTAGACAAATTCACAGGAAGTCCAACAATGGTCCCCAGGGGCTGGGAGGGAATGGGAGTTACTGTGTCATGGGGACCAAGTTTCAGTTTGGCAACATGAGAAAGTTCTGGAGATGGATGGTGCTGGTGGTTGCACACTAATGTGAGTTTACGCAATGGCACTTAACCATGGCAAAGATGGTGGGCGCCTGGCCGGCTCTGTCAGAGCAACGTGTGACTCTTGATCTCGGGGTCGTGAGTTTGAGCCCCATGTTGAGCATAGACATTACTTTTTTTACAAAAAGGAAGACAATGGTTAAGATGGTCATTTTTACATTATGTGTGTTTTACCACAATTATAAAAAGAAAAAGAAAATTTTTAAAGTCCTGCTGTTTGAGAATAGTAGGGCTAGTAAAATCCTTTCCAGGTCTGAAGTAGGTCTATGTGAATCAAAAAAAAAAAAGAGAGAGAGAGCGCGAAAAGAATGGTATTTTAACCAAGAAGAAAGTGATTCCTTAAATTTCGCTTTGTTACTCCTGGAAAATTGAGTCGATGGCTGTGGATAGCAAGGAAAAACCCTCTCTCTCCATACTTTCAAAGTGGGTTTGTGTTAACAGAAAATTGCCCTCCAAAGTTTTGCAGAAAAGGCTCTTAGTCAGCGCTTTCTCCCAGAGGGACAGTGAGCTCAGGGATTTGTTTCACATCCAAATGACCAGTGAGTCAAGTTGGAAGGACCCAGTGTGAGCCACTATTTTTCCCAAAGTTGTTATATTGGAAGATAAGGAGAGAAGGGCAGGTGAAAATGGGTTTGTACTTAAAATACCTGAAGGCTTGGAGGCTAATGTGGCTTATAGCTATAGTGACATAAGCTTGCCTTTGGGGGACACTTGAGCTAGGAGACAATGTGAGTTATGCTAGAGCAGCGACATCCCCTCCTAGTCCTTCCGCCCACGCTAGAGGCCAGACAAGACCCAAACCTACCTCTGAGTGAAGGAATTGGCATCCTTTGTCCACAAATTCAGTCCATACTATCAAGCTGAATGTAAGGCTCCCTTACATTCCCGGGGGGGTGGGGGGAAGAACTCAGTCCCCAGAATGACAAACCTGGCTATGGGGTTACCTTTGTCCACCCAAATGACAGCTCTCCCTTTAGTCCTCGTCTCTTTCCCCACATTGGACAATACTTAAAAATAATGCCCATTGCCAAAGAAGAAAATCTAGGCCTAGTTGTGGCTGGGGTGGAGATGGGGGATGGTTCATAAAGGGTAGGAGAGGGCCAGGTTCCCAGGGTCTTCAGAGTCAAGCTTCCGTGCTGGGGGATTGGTCGACGAAGGGCCCTGAAGTCCTGTACTTCCTCCAAGGGAAAGGCTAAAGGTTGCCATGGGAACCTTGCTTCTGTATCTCTCTGACTTGGATGAATGTGTATAAGTTGCCTCGGTGGAGATTTGGTATTAATCACTACATGTCCTGTAGGAGAGGATTTGAGGGATTCTCTTGGGCAGAGGCATCAAAACGGAGCTAATTTCTCATTGAAAACTGACAGTGCAAAGGTTCAGTTTCACTGGGCCTCAGTTTCGGCATGAAACAAGGATAATGAATCTTCCCCCACAGGGTTGTGTCGGCGCCTTCCCCAACCTGGACAAGCAAAGGGGGAAGTACTATGTCCTGCCCCTAGGAGCCTAGGCGCCATATAGAGCTTCCCCAAGGGGGTCTGGATCTGACTGTCCATATAGTTACCGAGACGAGCTCGTGGACATTTTCTTTCACAGATTCTGAAAGCAGGAGGGAATTCTGACCCTCTTCATTTGACAGATGATGTTCTGAGGTCAAGTGACTTGCCCAGGGTCACACAGCTACAAAGTGGTGGAGCTGGGATTCAACCCCAAATCCATCTGACTCCAAGTTCAGTGCTCTTTCCTCCCTACCAATTAGGTACAAGAAGAAATGAACCCCAAAAAGATGCTTCTCTACCTTATGAGTCCAGGAAGGAAAAGCTAATTTAAAAAAAAAAAAACGCCCGTGTTGGCATCTGCACACAAGCGCTGCGTGGCTGCAGGCAGACGTTCTCAAGATTTCCAGATCAATTTCACACCATTTTCTTAAAAAGCACAGTAATTACTAAAATGGTGGGTGCATTGGATCAAATAAAGCAGAAAAAAATATCTCTGTAGTTAGCTGGATTGTCTAGGTAATTTTAAAGGCAATTCCCTCCTCCACCCATTTTGCGGCTTCTGTATTTTGATTAAAGAGAAAAGGTCTCCTTTTAGATATTTGCGCATCTCAGGACAATGCCCTCCTAATACCTCTAAAGGCTCACACAACAAGATCAACCAGAAAATCTGTAAAACATTGCATACGATTGTCTCCATGATAAGAAACATTTGTTTCATGCGGTTTGTTTTCTTCTTAAATAAAAAGAACTTATCTTTATCCATCAACTCCTTCGAAAACCGGACCATCATTGCTCATTCTGTTTTACTATTTCTCTACACTTTAAAATTTGCCATTCCTTTCCCAGGGCAAATCAAAGGTTTTCTACAAAATCCTTCACGGCTAAAGTAAAGCCTTGGTTATACATCTTTCTATTCTCTGATGATTAGGGCTGTGTTTTTGTTATGGTAAATAAGTATCTCACAGAAGTTCAGAAGGTCCTTTTTAGTAATCGTTTGCAACGTCTCTGAGGAAAATAGTCTCTTCCTAACCTTTATTTTAGACCTATGTGCTTCTTTTCTCCAGGAATCCTTGCGCCAAGTAGCATAAGATAAGCTTTGTAACAAAATTGGATGAGTTGGGACTAACTCTTCAGTAAACGAGTGGCCTTTTCAAGAAGATACTCTTGTTGGAGGAGAAAGATGTTCTGCACAATTAATGTTTGCAAGAGGGTCATTGAGTAGGTCACATTTTAACTGGTGGCAATATGTCGCTCAACGTCTGATGGCCAGCTGATGAAAGCATTTGATCGGCCTCAGCCATGCGAACCCAAAGCCAGGAATTTCTGAACCTTGCAAGGAGAGAGGAACAGTGGGGGCAGACTCTAAAACAGCTGTAAAATGTAGCAGCTCTAAACCGCCAGCGATTCCACCCTTTTGAAACTGAGAGCAAAATGAGCAAGTACCTTTCAGCCAGCCACTCGTCCTTACGTCTGTTGGCCAAAAGAAGGTTCCAGTGCACAGTACGGCAGACGCAGACATTTTAACCTATTCTGTACCTGAGCTGATTTAAGTCCTTCAGAGCCTCCACAGAGCTGGATCGGTTTTTTTTTTTTTTTTTTTTTTTTTTTTTTTTTTTTTTTTTTTTTTTTTTTTTTTTTTTTTTTTTTTTTCCCCCAGCCCCCCCCAGCTTAACAGTTCCTGTTTTCTCACTATGCCCTTCCAGCTTTCCCTGTCTCCTCCCCTCCATGAGGGTAGGTCCAATTACTTGGTAGCCCACTTAGCATAGCAAAGAGCCGCAGTCCAGAAATGTGGTGTGGAAAAACCAGAGGGCCCCCAGTTGCTGCTTTGTTCCTCCCAGCTGTGCTTACTTCCCAAGCAAAGCTGCCATCCCCATGCGGTGGCTTCCCCCAGGGCTGGGGTCAGGCCCAGGGATACTATTATTACATAATTTTGCATTGTACCTCAAGGCAAACACTGTAACGAAGGAGAAAGCCTACACCTCTCGTTCTGTTTCCTTCCTTGGAAAAACGGGTATCATCCTCCCGGGCTGTTCTGTGAACTGGGCCTTGCCCAGGACAATAGGCTTCTGAGGACAAGGTGATTAGACCGGCAGCCACTGTTTGATTAGCTCCAACCAGCTCTTTGTAGAGGGACAATATCAGGCCATACAGTAACAAGATCACGTCTTTTGATTTGGGTCCGCTCGCTCTGTTGATACAATCCATTATCCTGTTTGCCTTTCTTACTACACCAAGGCATCGCACCAAGGGCTTCAAGGATTCTTTTTCTATAATAACCTCCAAATCCCTCAGCACCTGCCTTCTGCCAAAGAACCTCCCTCTTCACTCGGTGCTTTCCTTTGTCCTTTCAACATGACTTTGAATAGTTAGGTAAAGCTATACTCCCATCCCAAGGAGAAAGAAAACTGGGGTGGCAACAAGAGGGCCTCATATTTAATAAGAAACAGAATTAGGCAGAGCACTTGAGTCGTTGTTTGCTTAACCCTTTCTCTGCTGCCCCTCTTTTCAGGCATTTAAAAAGATTGGATGGAGAAAGGAAGACAAGTTTCAGGGCTCGGGGCAGCGACCAGGAGATTCACTAACCTGATCTGCCATCACCAAGCCAACTACCGTAATCAAGTTTTTATTTTTTTTTAATATTTATTTCTTTATTTTGAAGGGGGGAAGGGGCAGAGGGAGAGAGAGCCTCAAGCAGACTCTGCACCCAGCGCAGAGCCCGCCGCGGGGCTCGATCTCACAACCCCAAGATCACAACCTGAGCCCAAACCGAGAGTCGGCCGCTTAAGCAACTGGGCCACCCAGGTGCCCCATAATCGAGTTTTTAAAAAACACACCAACAGGCCCCTAAATCACCCGATTTCTGAAGCAAAAGAGTGCACCCACCCAGAATCTGTCCAGACTCCGTAAATCCCGTAAGGCGAATGGGATCTCTCGGATTTTCAAGGTCCCCTTCCCAACTTTGAAAACGTGTTCACATTTGCAAGGTGCTCACGCTGGAAAACATTTCACATCCAAGAACTTTCAAAGACTAGCTGCCAAAGGAAAAAAAGAAAACACAACCTTGATGAGCTCATTCACGGCCTTTGTGGCTAGAACTGGCTGGTCCCTAAGTGCCCAGAGAGTACCAGGCCTCGGGACTGATGGGAAAAGAAGAGGTTGTGTTTTTGTGCAGACCGGCAGACCCCCTTCAGCCCTGGCCGAATTCACAGAACGCTGTATCTTGTTTCCCACCATCCCCCACCCCTTCCCGGGCACCCTATTTATGTTTATGCAAGATACTCCTGCTTAATTACGTTCCATCCCAATTTGGACTGTAAATAGAAGGCAAATTAATAATTTTGGAGGAAAAAAGACCTGGGCCTTTTCTCCTGCCTTCATTCCTAGGTCAGCCGGCTCATTTATGAATTAGTGCTCGAGCGGTCTGAATAGCAGAGAATGAATGTTTGACTAAATCCTCTAAGTATGAAAGCTCTTCACACCATTTGGTCTCGAACTGATCCAATAGCGAGGTGTAACCACTAGTGGCAATAAAGCGCCATCTGGCAAAGTGAACTCTAGGCAAACAATGACAAGCAGAAGTGAAAAGAATTGCAATGATTTCCACAAACATGTGAAATACTATAAACTGTGGGACTTAGCAGCTTCCTCCCGAGGCAAGTAAACAAATGCACCACTCCCGCGGCAGAGGCGCTGATGCTGTGGGGCTCCGTGGAGGGGGGGGGGCAGGCTGGGCTCCATTTAGATGGAGTTAGGGAAAAAATGTATGCAGATTGGCGAACAAAAAAATATATAAGCACTACTAAGCAGACGTCACTTTTCCTACACTCTTTACTGTCAGGGTGATGTACTGGAAGTCTTTATTTCTTTCAGCCTGGGCCTCTCGGTGCCTCATTCTCCTTCCAGCCTGTTCTCATGCCTTTCTCATCACCTGCTGAGGCCTTGATCACCGACAGAGCAGACGAGCAGCAGGGGGACAATTAGAGAGGAGTTCAGACTTTGATCATTTGACCATATGTGAATACAACAGCTGACCACATGTTTTAAAAGACAACTAACTTAAATGTATTTTAAAAAATCACAAAGCAAGCATAGATAGTGAAATTTACATTTTAATTATCTGGCACAATGCTGCATTCAACTTTTTCAAAATATTTAATATGGAAAAATACATCTTGCCCCTTCGAAATGGGAAAGGAAAGCACTTCTCTGTGTTTCCTCCCCACCCCCACTTCCACTCCCCCCTCAAGAACATTTAACCACAGTGGATGGTGAAGAATTCTGTGCCGGAGATTTCAAAAGGCACGTTCAAAGCTGCCCAAAGTTGGGTATGATTACTAAAGGTACATGAAGCTGGAAGCACGCGCAATTATTTCTTTTTAAAACAAGATTTTATGGAGAAAATATCAGCTCAGCACGTATAGCGTAAACTAGGATTCGGGTTGGTTTTGTCTTGTTTTGTTTTGTTTTGACATGAGAGGAACACATTCAATGGTTTAGCCTCCCTTCCCGAATTTTTTAAAATGGCCATTACAAAATTAGAAAATGCATATTCTAAAACGCGTGAAAATGAAAGACCTTTGTTGGCAACAAAATTCAAGGATGTACTACTCGGTTAACTAGAAGACAGTCTCATTTGCGCAAATGAAGGTTTATTCGTGGTTAATTCTATCAAAACATTGTCACTTCTGTTCTGGATCTCTTTCAACTATCAAACCTGAACCAATTTCAGTCTGGCTAAGAGAAATGTCAACGCGCTCTACCCAGCTTAGAACCCTTTCTTGTGTTTTTGTATGCAATTGATGATTTATCGGTTGCTTCTGGAGATATAGGGCCCTCCTTATCTTCTCCACCTACTAGATAATTAACATATTCATGAAATGGTTATTTACTCTCAAATAGGAGGATAATAGAAAAATAACACTAATTGTTTTGACAGCAGTTTACTCAAGAGTTATCTGGGGGAACAAATGTTTCTTTTGTAGTGTTAGGAAGACAAGCATTTATCTATGTATTTAAGCTTATTTTTCTTCTTATGGTAGACAGACCCAAGCAATCTTGGGTGGGGGAGAAAAGTCTAGAAGAAATAATTTAAGTGAAATTTCATCTGACAGTCCCCCAAATATTTTGAAATATTTATTTCTCAGTTGTGAGGGGGATTAGTGATGTGACATACATTTTAATGGCTCTATAGGCTAATGTATTTATTCATTATCTGTGTGCCCTTGTATTTTAAACATACATATTACCCTTTAATTTAAAAAAAGCGCGCCTTGTTTTAGTTTACTTGGGTACCATCTTAAATATAACTGGTTTATATCCATCATCACATGAGTGCTACACATGGGAATTCTTATTTTAGGCCATGGTGCATTTTTGCTTCACAAGAGTTCATCGTTAACACAGACTCTGAAACAAAGGTGCCTCAAAGGCACGATTCTCTCTTCAGTACGAGTGTCTGAGCTCTGAGAGCTCTTCCAGCTCCCAGGAATCCCAGTTTGGGAGAACTCGATTTCTTTACTTACTCAACTTCTCCCAGTTGTATGGAGAGACAGGTGAACGAACCTCCATATTTTACCTACGATGTGCCAAGCATCTCGCCGATGTTGTCTCCTTTAATCCTTCCAACCACGCTGGAAAGTAAGCGTTCTTATCTCCACTTTGTAGATGAGGAAACAGGCCCACAGAGGCAAGGCAAGGTACCTTGCTACCAGCCTCACAGCTGGGAAGGTGTAGAACCAGGCCTATCATCAGATAGGAATTCTCATTACTTACTATACAACACTCCCTCGCGGAAAGATAATGGGTATCAGAAGATGAAGTCCCTAGTCCCACTTTATCACTGACTCCCTGGGACAAATCCTCTACCTCAATTTCCTTAGCCACGTAGGCATTGTAACCCCGGGATCCTATCACCGACCTCATTATGGACAGAGACAGAATCAGAGGGGCAACAGTAAACAAAAGGCAAACCATACACTTCCTCCGACATGACCCAAGAGATGTCGTCCTTGCAGGTGGCAAGAACACAAAACCACCCTTTCTGAAGACAGAATAGCACTGGGTGGTCCGACGGGGGTATTGGGAAAAAAATCACATCGACCATGGCGGCATTCTTTGAAGATGTTTCTTAAGGTTAAAAGACTTTTCCACAAAGTGGGGAAAGTCCGGAAAAAGAAAAATTCAATAGCTTCTTTTGAACTGAAATAGAATCTATGGCGAAAGAAAATCCCACAAAGGGAAAGAAATTGAACCTTGCAAACATGCTTTAGTTTAGCTTCATAGGTACTCAACACTTTTAAAGCGAACACAGAAAGTCAGCAAGATCTGAACTGAAGCTAGGAGTCATTGACAAACATGGGGTGACTTCCCGGCATGTCCATTTTAAACCAAGATTTCGATGAGAAATGAATCGTTTTAAGTGTTAAGGTGCACAGAGTCTCCGTCTGCCAGACGGCAAGAGGATCCCAGGCAAAGGAAACAAGGAGAGTCTAAACGTGTGGGCTGCCCGGTAAGAAAGGAGGCCAAGAGCTCCATAGATTGGGGACTGTGGGCATCTTGTGGGATTGCTGTAATTGTGTAATATTCCCATTTGTTATTTCTACTTTTCTTTAGTGATTTGCTGGAAGACCTTTCCAGTTTTCTTCTGTAACATTTCGGAGGCCTAGAGTCCCCTGGAGAATCTGAAGAAGGTTATGAAAGCTCCTCCCAGCCTTCCCCTCTCCCCCGAAGAATGCACAGAGACACAAACCACTGGCATGACATTTCCAGGACTCTGCCGCCCATCTGAGAACCCCAGGTGACGGTGACATACTTAAAACAAACTCTTCGTCATAAAAGGCTCAGCAATTCTCAGCGGAGTTAAACAAGCAAGGTCATGTGCCACCGACGTGAGTACCGGTTGGTGACAACCCTTTGGGCTCTCTCAATGCACACCACCTTTGATCCAACATATTCAAGGCCGGAACGCAACACCAATGTCTGTTCATAGGAGGAGACCGGTCAAATAAAGGCAGGACCATCCGTACTTCTGGTACTGTCCCCTCTCCCTGGAGTCATTGTGGTGAGTGGCTTGGTGGGGGTGGGGAGAGGTGCAGGAGTTGAAGTCTATAGAGGGGTTTAAACTGTGAGTTACCTAATGGGGCCTTCCTATAAGGCAATTAGTGAGACAATGAGGACGCCTGTGGGGCAGTCCTGAAGGGCTGTACTATTAGGATATTTCAACGGTGGTTCTTAATCTTTTGGGGTTCAAAGCCTCCTTTGAAAATCTAATGAGAGCTAAGGACTCATTCTCTAGAAAATGCACATATGCACAAATTTTGCATATAAGTTCTGGGGATTCTTGGGCCCCCTGAAGTGGATTCATGGACACCAGGTGAATCCTTGCCTTAGGCTTCAAACAAAGGGAAAGTTCTTTTGAGGAAGATCTGGGGCAGCATGGTAAGAACTATAAGTAGCTGAGGGCAGTGAATCCCCCGTCTGGGCACACGGTTTCCTTTTATTTTTTTTTTATTTTTATCTTTTTAAAGATTTTTATTTATTTATCTGATAGAGATAGAGACAGCCAGAGAGAGAGGGAACACAAGCAGGGGGAGTGGGAAAGGAAGAAGCAGCCTGATGTGGGGTTCGATCCCATAACACTGGGATCACGCCCTGAGCCGAAGGCAGACGCTTAACTGCTGTGCCACCCAGGAGCCCCAAATTTCAGTCCTCTAATGAATCCTCACACATTGCACAGAAATCCTAGTATATTCCTTTAGAAATCTCTCCTCGTTTTCAAGACAGCTCTTTCATGCCTACTCCTACCTCCCGCGTTCCTTAGCCGTTACCCGACCACTTGGCTCAACTGGGAAAATAGAAGCCTCTCCTATTATTAACCTACACACCCAACTCCACTTGCCCCTCCACCCCTGTCTCTTCCTCCGGCCATGACTGAGGAAATGTCTCTCCTCTCCGAGGCCAAGCCTTGCCACTTGGGCTTCTGGATTTCTTTCTCGCCTGCCTTTCCCAAGGTCTTCTGTTACTGTCACAATAAAATCAAAACTCTGCCATGGCCTACAAGGATGGCACATGATGCCATTTAAATTTCAAAGACAACACCCTTGTTGTGATGCGTAAATCTGGGTTGGGGGAGGGACAAGAGGGAAAGCCCAGAGACCACGTTATTTGTTGAGCAACAGGCACTTGGTGCTGGGGACAAAGTGGTGAGCAAAACCATTGTATCCTGGAGCTTCCAGTTGAATGGAGAAGGGAAGGTGTGAAGTTAATGGGGCTTTCAAGGCTCACAGGCTCCCTAACTTATTGGGACTCCAGCACAGCAGGTGAAGCAAATCACAGGCCCCACCCTCTCCCCTACAACTTTTCTGTGACTATTCCTGCAGATAGATGTTCTCAAAATGTTCACAAGCTTAGGGTTTGTTTGGTTCAGGGGTTCCATGATGACGTGACCTCCGTGACTTTAGCTGAAATAACGACGACATGATGTCTACCGAGCGAAAAGGTTTGAAAAGCGAGCCAAAGAAAACCCTGAAAGGAAATGTACTAAACCAGTGTTTGAGGTTGTGTTTAGAAGCCAAGATTATAGGAGATTTTAATACTGATTTGTTGTTTTACATGTTTTCTAACATGTTTTTCCCTTTAATAGTTTTGAAAAAGTTAAAAGTATTCCAGGTAGAAACACCGAGAATGCTATTAAAATTGTCAAGTGAAAGGTTATAAGTCTAGGTACAGCATGACTGCAACAGCGTAAGCTGTACGTAGGTACAGGAAGATGCGTAGAGTGATAAGCAGAAATGAAATGAGCTGTCCTGGATTTGGGTCAGAATATTTGGTTGGGCAAGTTTCTTGAAATCTCTGTGCCTCTGTTTTCCCATCTCTAAAATGGCAATAATAATTGTGCCTACCCCAGAAGGTTAGTGTGACAATTAAGTGACTTAATATATGTAAAATGCTCAGGCACAGAGGATTTTTAGGGCACTAAAACTGTTCTGCACAGTACTATAATGGTGGGTATGTGTCGTCATACATTTGTCAAAGCTCATGGAATGTACCACACCAAGAGCGAACCCTAACGTAAACCGTGGACTTGGGATGACAATGATGTCTCAATGGAAGTTCATGGATTGTAACAAATGCACCGCTCTTGTGTGGGGAGTGTTGAGAATGGGGGGATGCTGTGCCTGGGGGGGTGGGGGCAGGGGTATATGGGGACTCTCTGTACCTTCCCCTCAATTTTGCTGTGAATCTAATTGTGCTCTAAAAAATAAAGTCTATTTAAAAGGCTTAGTATGGCCAGACTATGCAATGGGAAAAGGACAGCCTCTTCCAGCTGGGAAAACCAGACAGCTACATGCAAGAGTGAAATTGGACCACTTTCTCACACCATACACAAAAATAAACTCAAAATGGATTAAGGACCTAAATGTGACACCTGAAACCATTACAGTCCTAGAAAAGAGCACAGGCAGGTAGCAACGTCTCTGATACTGGTAACAATATCTTTCTAGATATATCTAGAAGTATATCTAGATATACCTGCAGAGGCAAGAAAAACAAGCAAAAATAAACTATTTGGACTACATCAAAATAAAAAGCTTCTGCACAGCAAATGAGACAATCAACAAAACTAAAAGAAAACCTACTGAATGGGAGAAGATATTTGCAAATGGCATAACCCATAAAGGGTTAGTGTCCAAAATATATAAAGAACTTATATAACTCAACACCAAAATAAACCCCACACAAATAATTCAGTTAAAAATGGGTAGAAGATGTGAACAATTTGTCCAAAGAAGACATACAAATGGCCAACAGACACATGAAAAGATACTCAACATCACTCATCATCAGAGAAATGCAAATCAAAACCACAATGAGATACCACCTCACACCTGTCAGAATAGCTCAAATCAAAAACGCAAGAAACAAGTGTTGGCGAGGATGTGGAGAAAAAAGAATCTTCGTGCACTGTGGGTGGGAATGCAAACTGGTGCAGCCATTCTGGAAAACAGTATGGAGGTTCCTCAAAAAATTAAAAATAAAACTACCATATGATTCAGCAATTGAACTACTGGGTATTTACCCAAAGAATATGAAAACACTAATTCAAAAGGATATATGCACGGGCACCTGGGTAACACAGTGGGTTAACCGTCCAGCTCTTGGTTTTGGCTCAGATCATGGTCTCAGAGTCATGAGATCAAGCCCTGCATCAGGCTCAGCATGGAGTCTGCTTGAGACTCTCTCTCCCTTTCCTTCTGCTCCTCCCCCCTACACGCTCTCTCTCTCTCTCTGAAATAAATAAATAAATCTTTAAGAAATGAATAAAATCATCCTGATTTGTTTTAAAAGGATATACTGCATCATCATACACGATAGCCAAATGATGGAAGCGGCCCAAGGGTCCATCTACCGCTGAATGGATGAGGAAGAAGTGGTATAGGGGCGCTTGGCTGGCTCAGTTGATAAAGCATAGGACTCTTGATCTCAGAGTCGTGAGCTGAAGCCTGACATTGGGAATAGATCTTACTTAAAAGACAAAGGTGTGCAACAGCAATCAGAAGACAAAAAGGGATCAAAGGTATCCAAATCGGCAAAGAAGAAGTCAAATTGTCTCTCTTTGCAGATGACATGATACTTCTATATGGAAAACCCAAAGGAATCCACTCCCAAACTATTAGAAGTTATAGAACAATTCAGTAAGGTGGCAGGATACAAAATCAATGCCCAGAAATCAGTTGCATTTCTATACACGAATAACGAGACTGAAGAAAGAGAAATTAGGGAATCCATCCCATTTACAATAACACCAAAAACCATGCGTTACCTTGGAATTAACTTAACCAGAGACGTAAAGGACCTATATGCTAGAAACTATAGATCACTTTTGAAAGATATTGAGGAAGACATAAAAAGATGGAAAAATATTCCATGCTCATGGATTGGAAGAATTAACATAGTTAAAATGTCCATACTACCCAGAGCAATCTACACTTTCAATGCTATCCCGATCAAAATACCGAGGACATTTTTCAAAGAACTGGAACAAATAGTCCTTAAATTTGTATGGAACCAGAAAAGGCCCCGAATCTCCAAGGAACTGTTGAAAAGGAAAAACAAAGCTGGGGGCATCACAATGCCGGATTTCGAGCTGTACTACAAAGCTGTGATCACAAAGACAGCATGGTACTGGCACAAAAACAGACACATCGACCAATGGAACAGAATAGAGAACCCAGAAATGGACCCTCGGCTCTTTGGGCAACTAATCTTTGATAAAGCAGGAAAAAACATCCGGTGGAAAAAAGACAGTCTCTTCAATAAATGGTGCTGGGAAAATTGGACAGCTACATGCAAAAGAATGAAACTTGACCACTCTCTCACACCATACACAAAAATAAACTCCAAATGGATGAAAGACCTCAATGTGAGACAGGAATCCATCAAAATTCTAGAGGAGAACATAGGCAACAACTTCTATGACATCGGCCAGAGCAACCTTTTTCACGACACATCTCCAAAGGCAAGAGAAATAAAAGATAAAATGAACTTATGGGACTTTATCAGGATAAAGAGCTTCTGCACAGCCAAGGAAACAGTCAAAAAAACTAAGAGACAGCCCACGGAATGGGAGAATATATTTGCAAAGGACACCACAGATAAAGGACTGGTATCCAAGATCTACAAAGAACTTCTCAAACTCAATACACGAGAAACAAATAAACAAATCATAAAATGGGCAGAAGATATGAACAGACACTTTTCCAATGAAGACATACAAATGGCTAACAGACACATGAAAAAATGTTCAAAATCATTAGCCATCAGGGAAATTCAAATCAAAACCACACTGAGATACCACCTTACGCCAGTTAGAATGGCAAAGATAGACAAGGCAAGAAACAACAATTGTTGGAGAGGATGTGGAGAAAGGGGATCCCTCCTACATTGTTGGTGGGAATGCAAGTTGGTACAGCCACTCTGGAAAACAGTGTGGAGGTCCCTTAAAAAGTTAAAAATTGAACTACCCTATGACCCAGCCATTGCACTACTGGGTGTTTACCCCAAAGATACAGACGTAGTAAAGAGAAGGGCCATATGCACCCCAATGTTCATAGCTGCATTGTCCACAATAGCCAAATCATGGAAGGAGCCGAGATGCCCTTCAACAGATGACTGGATTAAGAAGCTGTGGTCCATATATACAATGGAATATTACTCAGCTATCAGAAAGAACGAATTCTCAACATTTGCTGCAACATGGACGGCACTGGAGGAGATAATGCTAAGTGAAATAAGTCAAGCAGAGAAAGACAATTATCATATGATTTCTCTCATCTATGGAACATAAGAACTAGGATGATCGGTAGGGGAAGAAAGGGATAAAGAAAGGGGGTAATCAGAAGGGGGAATGAAACATGAGAGACTATGGACTATGAGAAACAAACTGAAGACTTCAGAGGAGAGGGGTGTGGGGGAATGGGATAGACTGGTGATGGGTAGTAAGGAGGGCACGTATTGCATGGTGCACTGGGTGTTATACGCAACTAATGAAGCATCAAACTTTACATCGGAATCCGGGGATGTACTGTATGGTGATTAACATAATATAATAAAAAAAATTAGAATTTGAGATAAACCATTTTTGAAGTAGAAAAAAAAATAAAAAATAAAAGACAAAGGTGGTATATATACAATGAAATATTATTCAGCCATAAAAAGAATGAAACCCAGGGGCACCTGGATGGCTCAGTTGGTTAAGCACCTGCCTTCAGCTCTGGTCATGATCCTGGGATCCTGGAATCTGAGCCCCTCATTAGGCTCCCTGCTCAGCGGGGATCCTGCTTCTTCTTCTGCCCCTCCCCCTGCCCATGCTTTCTCTCTCTCAAATAAATAAACAAAATCTTTTTTAAAAAATAATGAGGAACACCTGGGTGGCTCAGTCAGTTAAGCATCTGCCTTGGGCTCAGGTCATGATCCCAAGGTTCTGGGATCGAGTCCTGCATCGGGCTCCCTGCTCAGTGGGGAGCCTGCTTCTCCCTCTGCCTGCTGCTTCTCCTGCTTGTGCTCACTCTCTCTCCCTGACAAATAAATAAATAAATAAAAATCTTTAAAAAAATAATGAAACCCAAAAGAAGAGAGTATAATGTTAATCGATATAAACCTGAGAAAGACAAATCCTGTATGACTTCACTCATATGCTGAATTTAAGAAACAAAACAACTGAACAAAAAGAAAAAAACAGACAGAGAGAGAAAAACCAAGAAACAGATTCTTAACTATAGAGAACACACTGATGATTATGGGGGCCAGGGGGCTGGGTGAAACAGGTGATGGGGATCAAGGAGCGCACTTGTGATAAGCACTGGGTGATGTATGGAGTTGTCGAATCACTAAATTGTACACCTGAAACGAATATAACACTGTATGTTAATTACATCGGTATTCAAATTTTTTTAAAAATTTAACAAAAATAAAAAGGAAGCATAACTTTTGACCTCGAAAAAATAAGGCCTCAGTACACTGGCACATAGGAAGCGTTGGATAAATCTTAGCTATTTCTTTTCTTTTTAGTTTTTGATGTGTGTTCATTGACTCATTAGTTGCGTATAACACCCAGTGCGCATCACATCACATCACGTGCTCTCCTTAATGTTAGCTATTATTTGATCGCCATGGTTATTATGTTATCATATGCTCATGGTCCGGGCAGGTGTTCGGTAAGTGCGGTGAAGAGTTGCCACTATGGTTACTTTCTTCCCCTTTAGACTTCCATGCTGAGCTTCAGGCCTGATCACCTCACCCTCTTCGTCTGTGGCCCCAGGGGGTCTAGCAGTTGCTTCTTGACGGTTAGGCCTCCCCCCTGTATTATCTGTTTTCCTGCCTAGCTCCTCCATACCGCTCCGTCAGGAGCTCCCCCGAGACCGTGATACTCCTCATTCCTCTGGATCCCCAGCTCCTAACTCAAAATCCAGCACCAAAGTGGAGTCAATAAAGGTTCCATTAGATGAATAAATAAATTTAAAGTGAACAAATGAATGAATAGCAAAACCTGCTTGAATCTGAGCACAATCTGAGCAGTGCTGGTATTTCTGGCTTAGTGGCCCCCTCACCCTCCCCCACACCCTGCTAATGTCTATATCGTCGTCAAAACGTTGCAGAAGTGGCCCTTTGCTAGTAGGGAGAGCATTTTATTTTGCACTTCACAAAAAGCAAGAGGGCGATCTTTGGAATTTGTGCTTACACGTCCAGATTTTAAACTCCCTCTGCTCCTCATACCACATGGGGCAGCCCTGAGATCGGGGTGCTAGAGCGAGCAGCCTCCTTCTGAGTCCTTTTCTCAATGAGACCATCATTATTAGGCTTACCGTGGGGCACTGAGCAGAAACGAAACAAACTCTGCTAGGTTTCCCAAGGAAAAGATCTGTATTATTTGCCACTTAAGTCTACCCTCACCAGTGAGAGTCCCAGATAGAAAGAGAAAGACTTTCATGCTTCTCTCTCTCCACATCGCCCTTTCCCATCCTCACACATACACCATTACGTGCATACATGCAAACTGATGCCTATTTGTATATGTGTGTATATGTTATGCAACTATACCATGGTATTCGAACTCAGAATTATTTTCTTTCTTGTCTCTATTTTGCAATATTCTATATTTCTGAATATTTCCATCATAGGAGAGCTTTGATCAAAATACAAGAGAGTTTGGTACAGTATATAAGGAAGGAGAAAAACCACTGTAGACAGGTAGGCCATGGCATGGAGAGCAAATGCAGGAAGATTACAAAAAAGAAGGCCTGTGTCCTCCTTCTCTCCAAGCTCTGGCGGGTCCGTGTCCAAACATGTAGAGGAGAGCTTCCTGGGAATCGGGAACTGGACAAACTGGGTTCGACAACTTTGTCTGCAAACTGTTTGACTTCTCCGAGCCTCAGTTTCTCCCTATGGGGATACTAATACCTACTTCACAAGGTTACTGTGAAGATTACGTCAAATGTTTCTAAAACACGCAATGTGGAAAATGTCTAAACACATGCCATCTAAATTAGAGGTTCTCAGACTTTTTGAATTTGAGAATACTTTTTGAATATTGACTCTTTCTTAGATTCCCCACTACACACACTCACGCATGCACACACACGCACACACACACATATGCACATGCACACACACGACCATAGAGGATTGAGAAAATATGTGACAAAACGCTACTATGTACTTCACAAGCACTAGGATGGCTTACAAAAAAAAAAGGGGAAAATGAGGGTTGGTGCGGGTGTCGAGAAACTGGAACCATTATACATTGCCGATGGGAAGGTAAAATGGTGCGGCTGCTATGGAAAAGAGCTTGGTGCTTCATGAAAAAGTTAACCATGGAATTGCCATATGAGCTAGCAATTCCACTCCGAGGTATAAACCCAAGAGAGATGAAAGCAGGTCCTCAAACAGGCACTTGTATGCCCGTGTTCATAGCAGCCTTATTCACAATAGCCAACAGGGGAAAACAATCCCAATAGCCATAAACAGAAAAACAGATTAACCAAATGCGGCAATGGGAAATCATTCAGCCGTAAAAAAGGAACGAAGTTCTGAGCCACGTTATGACATGGATGAACCCTGAAAACATGCTAAGTGAAAGAAGCCAGTGACAAGAGGACAAATAGAGTATGATTTCACTTACATGAAATATCTAAATATTTACAGTAGGCAAATCTATAAAGACAAAGTAGATAAGAGGTTGCCGGGGGCTGGGAAAGAGGAGACTGGGGAGGTATTGCTTACCGGGCACAGAGTTTCTGTTTGGAATGGTGAAACGCCTTGGAAACAGAGAGTAGTAACAGGTGCACTAAGACCATGAATGTAATTAATGCACTGAATTGTACACTTACAAATCGTACACTTTAAAAAAAAAGCATACACTTAAAAATGGCGAAAATAACAAATTTTATGTTATATCTATTATACCACAATTTTAAAAAGCAAATGAAAGAAGCCACTGCTATGAATTCATTAATGCCTTACATAGAAATATGAGATATGTTGCTTAGTCAACATGCCGAGGGATTTGTGGACCACTTACATGGATTCCAGACCTCTCGCCTCCACCACCTACCCACTCTGATAGAGAACCACGGAGAGAGATCATTCAAATTAACACAAAAGTTACACCTCAAATGTCTGGAGAATAGCCTCGATTATTCATTTTGTGGTGAGAACACAGACTCTCGGCCACTAGAGTTTGGTACAAGTCTGTATACATGGCAAATATTTTCTAAATGCTTCCTCAACAAATGGGTTTCTTTAGCACAATATCCGAGTACCAGCTTCATGTGAGCCAATTAGAGACTTTGTGAATAAATGAGTGGTGTGTGTGTGTGTGTGTGTGTGTGTGTGTGTGTGTTGGGGAAGGCAGGCCACAGGAAAGAAGTGTTATAAGAAACAGAAAGGGCCTGCTCCTGATTCCTGGCTAATTGCCTCCTTTCAGGAGCAGCACTGAGGATGGAGCGGCCTGGCCTTTGCCCCGTGTTGGCTCCTGCAGGTGCAAAGGGACAGGAGTGCTAATGCCGCAGAGACGCGCCCTGCTGCACAAGGAGGACAGACAAACAGGTCTGGCGCCTCCAGAGCTGTCAGCCCGGTGCCTTTCACGAGGCTTAAAAGTGGATCTGAGAGAAAACAAAGAAGGGTCGCTCTTCCTATCTGCAGTTCTTACTATAGCTGGCAGTAAATAGGAGGCATACGGGAGACATAGAACCTATGCTCAAAAGTTTACATAAAACTGAACAAGACGGGGAGACAGGCAGGGGTGGTTGGAGATGAGGCAGAATTAAAAAAAGGAGACAGAGAGACCTTTCAAACAATATTGACAGCTTCCACCACTCTTCGCTCATTAAGCGTTAATGAATCTGACTTTCAACGTCGCCACCAGTACAAACAGTACGACACATTACTACAAAATGGTTTCTTTGCTCTCTGCTCTTTAAAAATGAGATAAAATCATAGGCTGCTTTCTTTGGCTTAAATGGGTTGGCTTTTTCTTCTGAAATGTACATGTGAAAAATGTGTCCCACTAAAATATGTCATTGATCAATTAATACAGAAAGTTGCTACAAGTGGCTTTCAGCGGCCATTCTCTAAACGTCGGAAGCATTTTGGCCACATCCATTTCATTCTCTGATCGCCCTGGGGCTTCCACTATTAATAAACAAAGTGCATTTCTTTTGAGTTAGAGAAAAATCTGCCCATACATAAAATTCTATGAAGAGATACCTGTTTTTCCCCTATTTACATTACAGGAAGGGAGACATGTTTTACTTGGGGGGGGGATTGATCCTTCTACAAAATCAAATTGCCCTTTATGATATAACAATTCTTTTTTTCAAAAACCACTCATTTCTACGTATGTCTGTGTGTGTGCATAAAGAAAGCTCTGAAAGAATATACAGCCAACTTTGTGGTTACTTCTGGGGGAAGGAAGAGAGGTCACAGTGAAATGTGAACAGGGACTTTTACTGTTTATATATTCTGCATTCTTTGATTTTTTTCATAATGGCATATGATTACTTGTACAATTAATGATTTAAAACTAAAGACAAATGAAGTTCCATGGATGGCGGGATGGGCAGTAAACTAATAAAACATCACTTAGGCTATGCAAAATAGTTTACTTTTTCCCCTTGTAAAATATTAGAGAGAATAGTATCATGGATCCCAATGTATTCATCACTCAGCTTCAACAATGATCGATTCCTGCCTGATCTTGTTTTCTTCATTCTCCCTCATACCCTTAAACTTACAGCTACATTTGCTAAAGCAAATCCCAAACATGGTATCATTTTCTCCGTAAATCCTTTACACATTTTAGCTGAAACTATAGAACAGCACAAGCAACTTTTCAGGATCATATCGACCTCCTCATCAAGATGTGTTTTCAAAAAAGGAAGAGAAGGCAGGTTTCATAAGGATGGAATGTGGTTTTCTGAGAATTACCATGACCCTCTTATTCAGATCATCCAAATCATCCAAATCTATTCCACCTAATCAATGACTAAGAAAATGCGGGCAAATAGGGCGGAACCAAAGAACAGCAGGTAAGTTAGAAAAATGAGTCCAAGAAGATACATCTCTCCATCTGCCACTTCTGAGCCTTAAAGCAAAGCATGCAAATACTTTCTTCCCAGTGAATTCTTCACAGATAGGTCTAAGCATTCAAGAGAGGGGAAAAAAAATAGTTGCTGCAACCTGACAAAATGACTAATGAATTATTCATGTAGTCACTGAACTGAAATCTGCAACCTATGGCTACCCTGAGCTTCCGCACAACAGGTGAACACAGCACCAAGCATGCTTTCAAATTTAGGCCAGGACTTACACCAGGCAACTTGCATTGTCCATCTTCCTAGGGCTAAAGACTTCAGTCGTCTCTCCCCCAAAGCTGAGCAGTGGCCTGGGTAGATGCCCGGGTCCCTCCCACCATAGACTCCCACTTCTGCTCAAGAATTAATTTCTGGGGGGTGGGGAAAATGGGTGCAGGGGATTAAGAGGTACACCCTTTCAGTTATAAAATAAGTCAGTCAGGGGAATGAAAAGTACAGCATAGGGAATAGAGTTCATAATATTGTAATCACTTTGAATGGTGACAGATGGTGACTACCCTTAGCGTGGTGAGCATTGCATAATGTATACAATTGTTGAATCATTGTGTGGTACACCTGAAACTAATGTAATACATCAGCGGTACTTCAGTGAAAAATAAAATTAGAAAAAGAATTTCTGACTCATGGCTATTGACTTTAAGAAGACCACCTCTTCTGGGGCGCCAGAGTGGTGCAGTTGGTTAAGCATCCGACTCTCAGTTTCAGCTCAGGTCCTGACCTCAGGGTTGTGAGATCGAGCCCCGTGTCAGGCTCCACGCTCAGTGGGGAGTCAGCTTGAGATTCTCTCTCCTCTCTTTCTGCCCCTCCCCTCCAAAATAAATAAATAAATCTTTAAAGAAGAAGACGACGACGATGATGACAACTACCTCTTCTGGGGCACCCGGCTGGCTCAGTCAGTGGAGCACGCAACTCCCCATCTTGGGGTTGTGAGTTTGAGCCTCACACTGGGAAATAAAATCTTAAGAAAAAAAAAAAAAAAAGACTACCTCTTCCTTTCAAAGCACAAGCACGTTTTAGTCTAGGGATGTCGCCTTGGTTCACCTCTAACATTTCATCCAAATGTGAAAGTCCTCGGCTTTAAAGCTTCAAACGTTCTTTTGGGTCTTTCCCTTAGGCTCATGAAGCTGGTTGAGAAACAGTGAACCTTACCATCATCCCTGATGTGAATCAAAGCAACATTCACCAACCTGGATGATTGTCTGACAAGTGGCCCTATGTCAAACTCTTTCACGTACACCATCATGGGAGACATCCTCAGCTCCAGCCCACAGGTGGGCAAGCAGAAGCCCACAGAGATGAAGAGATTTGTCGAAGATCTCACAGCCATTGGGGATAATCAGGTTTGACCCCAGGTCTTCTGATTGCTAGTCTACTGTCCTTTCTACTAAACCAGAGATTGGCAATCTGCAGGCCAAACCCACCTCTGGTCATGTGTGGTCAACATCTAAAAATCAGGGTTTTTCAGAAAAAAAATTGGATTTCCAGTTTCTTTGAAAAATGAATCACAGGGCCAGCATTCCCACAGGGCAAACATTTGGTTGGGGCTGGGGAATTTCTGGCCTCTGAAGACAGAACATGGTATTTCCATTTTGCCCCAGTCTCCCCTCTGTCCACTTTTCTCCTTTACGTTCCTAGCCTGGTCTCCACAAGCCTTTGAGATCCTAGCTTAAAACCAAGCTTCCTGCCAAATGTGTGGAATTTGATTTTGGAACCTTTCATGCTAAAAATATGAAATGGCTCTATTGCTGAATCTGCCTTCATTTTCTTCTTTTTGCAGCATATAAGCAAATAATAAGCCCCAAATCACATGAATTTAGACCTATAAGCTATGAGCACATCCTAAGTGCCACATTACAGACATGGCTCCCGTGGTGACTACGATGATTGCGGCAGTTTGGATACTTAGGGAACCTCAATTTGTCCTCGTTAGCTCTGTAAGTTGTGTGCTCTTGAAAGTCGACTTTGCACTAGTACTTTTTCTTAGTAGTCCTAATGAGTGGGCTCTCCGTGCCTGCATACCTCAGCAGGTCCCTTTGGTGGCAAGTGCAAAACCCTGTCCCCTCCCCATCTCCTTCACAGGCTTCGTGATCACAGTGTGGATGGGATCAGCATTAAGTTGTCAAAACTTGTCAGACCATCCAAAATTATCCAAGTCGGACACTCTTGCGCTGCCCTAGCTATGGGTCTGATCCTTGATTTTTCCAGGGTGGAATTTGTTCCGGCGGAGAAAATCAGGTCATGATGAAGGCCATGTGAAAGTGTTACTAGGGCCAAGCTGAGACTCAAAGGATCATTTTATGTGGATCCTTTAAAGAGACCAAAAGCAAAAACTTAGGTAAGAAGGGAGTCATTCTTAGTCTTCACACCCTTGGGCCATACAACATAGTGAATTTACTGTGGACCAATAAACGAAAGATAACTGTCCTCAAAGGTCAATGTCAAGATGCACCTACCGCAGCCACACTCACGGTGTACCTCAATGGATCACCGGAACCTACAGGTATATAATTCAAATACCACTTCTTCTGGAAGTTGACCACAAGAGCCTAGGTTCCATCCCTGATATTTAGAGAAATACCTTGTTTGCTCTCATGGAAACCGAGAAGGTCCATGCATCAAGTCAAATGGAACCGTAGAACTTTTCACTGATGATTTATATCTATCAACTTATTTAGGCCCTGGTACATTCTATCACTCTAGAGTATTCAATGGCTGAAGTGAGGTAAAAATTGACTAATGTACGTGGGGTTTTCGTGATGGTTAATTTTCTGTGTCAACTTGCCTGGGCCAGGGGGTGCCTAGATATGTGGTCAAACATTATTCTGGATGAGATGAACATCGGAATTGGTAGACTTAGTAAAGCAGATTGCCCTCCCTAATGTGGGCGACCCTTATCCAATCAGTTAAAGGCCTGAGTAGAACAAAAAAGCTGAGTAAGAGAGAATTCCTTCTGCCTGACTACCTTTGAGCAGGGACACTGTTGTGTTTTTGTTTTGTTTTGTTTTGTTTTCTGCAGTTGGACTTGAACTGAAACATCAGCTCTTCTGGGTCCCGAGCCTACCGGCCTCCCGACAGAAACTCTGCCGTCCACTTTCCTAGATCTCCAGCTTGCTGACTGCACACCTTGGGACTTGGAAGCCTCCAGAATTACATGAGACAATTTCTAGCCATAAATCAATTTCTTTCTCTCTATCCCCCTCCTACACACACACACACACACATACACACACCCCTTAGTGGTTTTGTTTCCCTACAGAATCCTCACTGATACAGATTTAGTGTGCCTGAAAAATTCATGAACGGCAGAAGATTTATACATTTTAGAAACAGATTGATACATTTAAAATTATCGTGTGTCTGCTATGTGCTAGGGCACTGAGCAGATTACTGTGGGATAAATAAAGATGATCATTTGGCCCTGTCCCTCATGAAACATAGTCTAGTCAGGCATTTGTGTAAACTTCATGTCATATAGATATATGTACCATAAAACTCAAAGCATTCAGATGACAAGGAGATGACTTCTGGCTAGAAAGAATCAAGGGAGTCTTCGTGAAGGAAGTGGCATTTGAGCTGGTGCTTAAAGTATGAAGAGTCTAACACATGCAGTGATAAAAGAAAATTCTTTTAGGGACACCTGGGTGGCTCAGTCAGTGAAGCATCTGCCTTCAGCTCAGGTCATGATCCCAGGGTCCTGGGATCAAGCCCCGCATAGGGCTCCTTGCTCCACGGGGAGCCTGCTTCTCCCTCTGCTTTGGCCTGCCACTCCCCCCTGCTTGTGGGCTCTCCCTCTCTCTCTCTCTGACAAATAAATAAATAAAATCTTAAAAGAGAAGAAAAGAAAAGAAAGAGAAGAAAAGAAAAGAAAGAAAAGAAAAGAAGGGTCGGATCAGAACTGTGTTTATGGGGTGCCTGGGTGGCGCAGTCATTAAGCGTCTGCCTTCGGCTCAGGGCGTGATCCCGGGGTTCTGGGATGGAGCCCCACATCAGGCTCCTCCGCTGGGAGCCTGCTTCTTCCTCTCCCACTCCCCCTGCTTGTGTTCCCTCTCTCGCTGGCTGTGTCTCTCTCTGTCACATAAATAAATAAAATCTTTAAAAAAAAAAAAAAGAACTGTGTTTAGGATCGCCGACGTGGTGATGTGTACTTTGCACAGGGCCTATTATGCAGCCTCGCAGAGAGATAACAAGATTCTGAACATAATTTAAACAGATCTGCCAAGGAGTAGGATGTGTTAAATGAGGAAAAGAGAAGAGTGAACGATGGCTCAGAATTCGAGTCTGAACTTTAGAGCTGGAGGATAATTTGATGCCATCTAGTCTTGCCCTCTGACTCTACAGATGAGAACTCTGAGGCTGGAAAAGGTGCTTTGTCCAGAAAGCACAGCAGGAAGCCAGAACTAGAACTATGTTCTTCGGATTCCCACCTGAAAAGAGGGTAGAACCATTAATAGAAATAGGGGGGACGGGTTTTGAGAAAAGAGATGAGGAGTAGGTTTGGGGTTATTTGGATTTGAGACAGCCAGAGCAATTAGTTATGCAAACTCAGAAATATCTCCATGGACCCGTCCCTCCCTCTTCAAGAATCTCATTTTCTCCTCTATGACTCTTCACCTCTTCCTCTTTATTTGCTCTTTCTTATAAAAATTAAAGATGCTTCTATCACTCCCACCTTAACAATAAAAAATAAAACAAGCCTTGCTACCACCCTCATTCACCGAATGCATTTTTATTAAGTGGCTACTGTGTATCCAGCACTGTTCCAGGCACTAAGGATAAAGCAATAAACAAGTCAGTCAAAGTTCCTGATCTCAGGGAACTTCAAGTCTGGCTGGAAAGACAAAGTTTGAAGAAGAAATTCACAAATGGAGCTTCATTATACTATTCTCCCTAGTTCTGAATGTTTGAAGCTTTTCACAATAGCAGACTCTTTTTTTAATTGAGATACAGTCGACATTTAACACTGTGTAAGTTTAAGACGTGCAACACGTTGATTTCATACCTTCATACATTGCAATTTGATTACCACCAGTGTTCGCTAACACATCTCTCACCTCACTTATCATTTCTTTTTGTGCTGAGAACAATTGAGATCTAGTCTCTTAGCAACGTTGAAGTTTACAAGACAATATTGTTGAGTATTGTATGCTGTACATTACGTCTCCAGAACTTTCTATGAGTTGTAAGTCTGCACCTTCAAACAACATCCCCCCAGGTTCCCCACCCTTCTCCCCCACCCCTGGTAACCACCATTCTACTGTCTGTTTTTGTTTATTTTATTTTTTTCAAAGATTTTATTTATTTATTTATTTATTTATTTATTTATTTATTTGACAGAGAGAGAGTGCAAGCAGGTGTAGCTGCAGGGAGAGGGAGAAGCAGGCTCCCGCCGAGCAGAGAGCCCAACGTGGGACTCGATCCCAGGACCCTGGGATCAAGACCTGAGCCGAAGGCAGAGGCGTAACCAACTAAGCCACCCAGGCACCCCCACTCTCTATTTTTAAAGAATTTGCTTTTTCAGATTTCATAAGTGAAATCATACAGTATTTGTCTTTCTCTGATTTATCTTGCTTGGTATAATGCCCTCAAGGTCCATCCATGTTGTCATAAATACCAAGATTTCCTTCTTTCTCATGGCTAAATAGTATTCCAGCAAATAGATGTATGTGTGTCCACATATCCACATCTTCTTTTTCCATCCATCCATCAATGGATGCTCACATTGTTTCCATATCTTGGCTATTGAGAATAATGATGCAATAAACATGGGAGTACGGATATTTCTTCGAGACCCTGTTTTCATTTCCTTTTGGATATATACCCAGAGGTGGGATTCTTGGACTTAAAAACAGAAGTTTTAAAGAAGGGGTCCTATAGGAATGTATAAGAAGAGGATTTCTCCTCAATCTCAGGGAAACTCTCAGAGATTTCCTTGATGAAGTGATTTAAGCTGGACCCTGAAGGATGATTAGCAGCTAAGCCCAAAGGGCGTGCAGTGGGGAGACTGCTCTGCAGTGGGAAGGACAATTGGAAGGAAAAAGTTGTCTGCTAGCAGTTGGAAATTCAGTCATCAGTTTAACTAGATAATCGATACAGAAGGAACTAAGAGCCTTGCCTAGCAAGAGAAAGGAGGGAGAGAGAAAAAGAGACAGAGACACAAAGAGAGACACAGAGAGAACTTACCTAAATATTAAATCTTTTTTTTAAGATTTTATTTATTTATTTGACAGAGAGAGAGAGAGAGAGAGCACAAGTAGGCAGAGCGGCAGGCAGAGGGAGAGGGAGAAGCAGGCTCTCTGCTGAGCAGGGAGCCCGATGTGAGGCTCGATCCCAGGACCCTGGGAACATGACCTGAGCCAAAGGCAGCTGCTTAACCGATTGAGTCACCCAGGTACCCCCTAAATATTAAATCTTAAGGGCTTATATCCTTAGGGTTAGAAAGAGGAAGAGCTGGAGTATTCTGTATGCCCTATGGTCAAACGTATTTATTTATATACTTATCAAATACATATTAACACATAATACATATTATAAAGTTATAGAACATATAATATATGATTATGTAATATATGTGTATACATACACATGCACACACGTACATACAGGCCAAAAGTTCCCATAATCTCTCTCAAGGTCACATTTTAGATTAGAGGAAATATGCATTTTTGCACAAACATTTTTGAAAAGACTAGATGTACAGGTTGTAAGCCATAATTCTCACCTCCTGTTAATGTATTGTTGAAAAGTACTCAATAAACTTCCCAGATTGGACACAGGATATTAGGATCTCAACCAATCAACAGTATATGGAATGTCCAAGAACATCCAAAACTCCTCCCTGTAAAGACTCCTGCCTTGGGGCGCCTGGGTGGCTCAGTGCATGAAGCGTCTGCCTTCAGCTCAGGTCATGATCCCAGGGTCCTGGGATCGAGCCCCATGTTGGGCTCCCCGCTCAGCAGGAGCCTGCTTCTCCCTCTCCCTCTGCCTGCTTCTCCCCCTGTTTGTGCTCTTTCTCTCTGTCAAATAAATAAATAAAATCTTAAAAAAAAAAAAAGACTCCTGCCTCTACTTGTGAATGCTGCTGCCACCCACCCCACTGTGGAAATTGGAAACGGGTTGGTCTTCTCACCAACTGGGAACACAAGGCTGCTGGGAAACTTCCACAATAGAATAATGGCTTCATCCCCATCACATGTGGAATGTCATGAGTGCCACTGGAACTAATCAAACACAAAAGTCACGCTTCCTGCAGGTGCTCAGTTCTGAACTGACCACTCCCCAGCACCTCCAGTAAGCTGGCTCAGTATAATCATTATTAATCTTCAGCCTTCATAAAATTTAACCACTAGAAAGAAAAATATTTAGATAGCATTTGAATCCCTTTGAGAAATGTCTACACTGTTGTACAATTGAACATCATACTTTCAATCTTGTAATTGATAGAAAAACCATTTATTTAAATAGAGTAGCTATACCTTCCTTCTACAAAACTCATTGAAGACGTTGTTATTCGAAGTGGTTTATAAAAGAGCTAGCAGAGTAAATTCCCTCGAGCTTAATCTTAGGAAAGAAAAAAAACCTGTGTGTGCCCATAAATTTATAAAATGACTCTTCCCAGATAAAGAAAATGGTAGAACCCAGTCTCTTCTCCCTTTTTGCCTTTGCTGCTTGGAAACAGCTCAATTCACTTACCAGTCAGCATCGGCTCTAAGTTCTGTAAAACACATCTATTCAGTTTAAACCTTAATTATCTTACTTTATTTATGTGTAAGTCTGTAAATTGCATCGGGTCCTCCAAAAAGTATAAGTCTTAAATAAAAGACCTCCTCAGTTTGAAGCTATAAATACATTAGGCTTGACCTGCCCAGGAATCAACAGAAATGAGCTCTTAAGAAATAACTCAATACAAATGACTGAGATCAAGTTTAGGAAACATATTTCTCATTAAATGGAGAGCAGACAGAAATTTTAACTTTGAAAATAATTTCTTAATTATCAACACACTGATTAGAAAAGAAAACACAAAGCAACAGATCGTTCCAAATTGGTTTAATTTAATTTTGCAATCAACTAATGTATATTTCTGGAACCTCTGCTGTGAGCTCAATCCAGGATTTCACTAGTGAGTTTAAGAGACCGCAATGAGCAAATTTAGCAGCAAATCCGCCACATTCAACAAACATTATCAGGCAGACTATATCCATTTATCTATTGATGGACAAGGATCGCTTCCACCTTGACTACTATGAATAATGGTGCTGCGAACATTGACGTCCAAGTACCTCAGTACCCGCTTTCAATTCTTTTAGATTCAGAGCTAGGAGCAGAATTGCTATGTTTACCTTTTTGAGGAACTGCCAAACTGTTTTCCACAGCAGTGTAAGGGGGCCCTAATTTCCCCACAACCTCTCCAACATGTGTTATTTTCCATTATTGTAAAAATAGCCATCCTAATGGATGGAAAGTAGTATCCATTGTGGTATTGCTTTACGTGGCCTTGATGACTAACGATGTAAAACGTCTCTGCATGTGTTTATCGGTCATTTGCATATCTTCATTGGGTGTCTATTCAGATCCTTTGACCACTCCTGGATTGGGTTGTTTAGTTTTTGTTGTTGAGTTGTAGCAGTTCTTTACATATTCTGGACATTAATCCCTTATATATATGACTTGCAAATATTTTCTCTCATTTTGTGGGTTCTATTCACTGTATTGATAGTGTTCTCTGATAAACAAAAGTGCTTAATTTTGATGAAGTCCAATTTATCTAAGTTTTCTTCTGTTACTCATGCTTTTGATGTCCTATCTAAAAATCCATTGCCAAATCTAAGTACATGAAGAATTACCTCTATGTTTTCTTCTAAATGTTTATAGTTTTAGCTCTTACATCCAGGTCTTTGATCTGTTTTTTAAAAGATTTTATTTATTTATTTGAGAGAGAGAAAGAGAGCAAACGAGAGAGCACAAGCAGGGGGAAATGCAGAAGGAGAGGGAGAAGAAGGCTTCTGGCAGAGCAAGGAGCCTGATGCAGGGCTTGATCCTAGGACCCCGGAATCATGACCCGAGCTGAAGGTAGACACTTAACCCCATAAACCATCCAGATGCACCCTTTGATCTACTTTGAGTTGATTTTTGTATATGGTATGAGGTAAGGTTCCAGACTTATTCTTTTACAGATGGATATCCAGTTTTACCAGCACCATTTGTTGAAAAGACTGTCCTTTCCATTGAATGGCCTTGGCAACCTTGTCAGAATTCTATTGACCATGGAGGTGAGGGCTTATTTCTGGTCTCTCTATCCTATTCTACTGCTTCGTGTATCTGTCCTTATGCCACCTCCACACTGTTTTGTTTATTGCTGCTTTGTAGTAAGCTTTGAAATCAAGAAGTGCCAGTACTCTAACTTTGTTCTTCTTTTTCAAGATTGTTTTGGCTATTCAGGGGCGCCTGGGTGGCACAGCGGTTAAGCATCTGCCTTCGGCTCAGGGCGTGATCCCAACGTTATGGGATCGAGCCCCACATCAGGCTCTTCCGCTGTGAGCCTGCTTCTTCCTCTCCCACTCCCCCTGCTTGTGTTCCCTCTCTCGCTGGCTGTCTGTATCTCTGTCGAATAAATAAATAAAATCTTTTAAAAAATAAAAAAAAAAGATTGTTTTGGCTATTCAGAATCCCTTGAAATTCCATATGAATTTTAGGATGGGTTTTTCTATTTCTGCAACAAACTGTTGGAATTTTGATAGGGATTATCATCAATCCATAGATCACTTTGGGTAGCACTGTCATTCTAATACTTAGTCTTCCAACTCATGAACACAGGAAGTTTTTCCATTTATTTAGATTTGCTTTAGTTATTTTCAGCAATGTTTGGTAGTTTTCTTGTTTTGTTTTGTTGTTTTTCAAGTCGTCTTTGGTTAAATTTATTCCTCAGAACTTTATTCTTTTTGATATGATTATTGATGGGATTTTGCCTTAATTTCTTTTTCAGATGATTCATTGTTAGTGTATAGAAATGCAACAGATTTTTATGTGCAATTGCCTTTTACCACTCTTTTTTTTCTCTTACCAGGAAACCATAATATGGCTGTTCAGCACTCTAATTCATTTGACTGTTCACCTATTTTTATGAGTGACCACATACTTTATCACACAAACCAAGACACTTTCTAGAGAGAAAGGGGACACTATCACGCAGGGGAAACAGGAGTTAATTTGAACTTTCCAGAGAGAACCAGGATATATGGTCACCCTACTTACTGAAGGAGATGTAGATGGTTTCAATTCTTTTGTAACAGTCCTATATCACTTAACTGCTTTTACCTTAGTGCTATGGTAATTTATAAGCATGTTTTACACCCTGAACTGGTCTGCCAGATCCTTGAAAACAAAAACAACTTCCCACTGCCTTTGTATGTCTTAGCATCTAGCACAATGCCTCCAGTGTAGTAAATACCCAAGAAGGGTTGTTGGATGAATGATGACCCTCATTTGTCTCCACAGAAATCCTTGGTCTTCTACCCACACAGTCCCTCTGACCGGGAACTTCCCACGCAGAACTGCTACTAGTAAATAAAGGGGATGTGACCTGTGACCTAAGGTAAATAAAACACTTAATCATAGGATTTAAAAGATTATCTTCAAGCACGCTACTGAACTCAGCCAACCATACCGTGGGATCCATCGAGATGGCGAAGTCATTTCCAATTTGTACAAAGATTACAGAATGATATTGTTTTGCATTAAAATTTTGAATAAATGGCTGGTTAAGATGTACATACTCGTAAATCACTTCCAATAACAACAATTTATTTTATTTAGGATAACAGGTGAATTCTACAAAGAATGTGATGTGTCCTTGGGCATTTTAAAACATATCCAGGAATTATATAAATAGTATATACTTATTTATATTTATATACTTCACTGTTCTATTAGATCCTAAGTGATGTACTATATATGTTTTATCCTTTGGATAATGAATACAAAAGAATCAAGTTGGGAGCACCGGGCTGGCTCAGTTGGGTAGAGCATGAGACTCTTGATCCCAGGGTTGTGAGTTTGAGCCCCTCATTGGGGGTAGGTAGCATTTTTTTTTAAATATTTTATTTATTTGTCAGACAGAGAAAACAAGCAGGGGGAGTGGCAGAGGGAGAAGGAGAAGTAGGCTTCCCACTGAGCAGGGAGCCTGATGCAGGGCTTGATCCCAGGACTCTGGGATCATGACCTGAGCTGAAGGCAGACGCTTAGCCAACTGAGCCACCCAGGTGCTCCATGGTAGGATTTACTTAAAAAAAAAAAAAAAGAATCTCGGCACCTAAGTGGCTCAGTCCTTGAGAGCATCTGCCATTGGCTCAGGTCGTGGTCCCAGGGTCCTGGGATTGAGTCCCGCAACGGGTTCCCTGCTCAGCACGGAGTCTGCTTCTCCCTCTGCCCCTCCCCTCCACTTGTTCTAGCTCTTTCTCTCGTGTACGCACGTGCAAAAATAAATAAATAAAATCTTCAAAAAAAAAAGAATCAAGTCGGACCCCTACCTTGTACTATATGCAAAAAATAACTCAAATTGGTCAACAACCAAAATGTGAGAGATGAAAAACTCTTAGAAGAAAACATGGGGTAAATCTTCATGACCTGGAATTTGGCGTATCCATACTTGGCTGCTGGGAAAGTAAAGTATTGTAGCCATTTGGAGAAGAACATTACATCAAGCTGCAAGTGTGATGCTTGCCCACAATCACAATTTTCCTGGATGAGTTCCAGTTTTTCTTTTTAGGTCTTAGTAGTAATAATTCTGGTTTATCATCTATTCAGTGTATGACACCTTAGTAAGTAAGATGCTTCTTCCCAATTCCTGATTGCTTTCTTCCATAGGAGGGGTAATGGTGTAAACTGAAGAAGCATGTGAGGAGTTTGGAAGTTGCCACCCCAATCTAACAAGTCAAAACCTGGACAAACTGAAAAATCAACAACACTTCCAGGTTGAAAAAGAGAGAAGAGGACACCGGGTATATTGCTGCCCCCAAGATCGGAGAGACCAACAGGTGAACATGGGGAGTCATGACTCACCACCGCGGAGAACCACAAGCAGAAACCACCATGGGAGTCCATGTTGGCATAGGAAAACCTGAAGGCTAAGTGATGGACTGGTTACTGCAGGCTCAGTATGGACAACTCTAAGAGGTAGAAAATCCACAGGGACCCAGTCATGGCAGGAGGCCTCCACAATTTTGTGAGATTTACCTCCAAAACCTGGACAAGGTTCTCATAGTAAATATCAGATGAAAATTCCCTTCTGCTTTCTGGGGGGGGGGATGAACCATTTTGAGATACACCAGAGTAACAGAGGCCTGTCCTTAAGAGAAACTAGTTAACCAGAGACTAATCTGCTGGGGTATTATCAGAGCCTAACTGATCTGGGGGAAGGAAATATGCTGCTGGCTGCAGCCTTCCAGATGGGAGAAGGGATGTACTCAATTCTAGCCCTCTTTAGCCATTCTATTGAACCTAACAGGGAAGAAGAAAGCTAAGAATCTCTGGTGAAATTCACAGTCAAGAGGCATAGGCTCACTAAAAGACTGAGATCTAGTCATAGGACAATAGAATGGTCCTTCTCCCCCCACACTTCATCACTACATTATTAAAGTCCTATTTACTGCAATTCCTTTTGCCTGGTACATCATGTCTGGCTATCGAGAAGAAATGACAAGGCATACCAAAAGTCAAAAACCACAATTTGATGAGATGAAGCAAGCGCAAGAACAGACATGGCAGGGATGCTGGAATTATCAGACCAGGAATTTAAAACATCTATGATAATATTCTAAGGGCTCTAGCAGATAAAGTAGACAGCATGTGAGAGCACATAGAGAATGCAAGCAGAGAGATCAAAATACTAAAAAAGAACTCCAGAGATCAATACACAAACAGAAATGAAGAACACCCTTGATGAGCTTAGTAGTAGACTGGACGCAGCTGAGGAAAGACTCTCCGAGCTTGCGGATCTCAGTAGAATCTCCCAAACGGAAAAGCAAACAGAACAAAAACTGAAAAAACGAACCAGAACAGAATATCCAAGGACCGTGGGACAAGTACAAAAACTACAACGTCTGTGTAAAGGGAATGTCAGAAAGGGAAGAAAGAGACAAAGGAACAGAAAGCAATATTTGAAATAATAATGATTGAGAAATTCCCCAAATCAATGTCAGACACCAAATCACAGAGCCAGGAAGCTCAGAGAACAACAAGCAGGATAAATGCACAAAAACAAAACAAAACAAAAAAACCCCACAAAACCTACCCCCCCAAAAAAAACTACACTTAGGTATATCAAATGACTAAAAGTCAAAGATAAAGGAAAATTCCTGAAAGGTGTCAGAGGGAGAAAAAACACCTTATCTATAGAGAAACAAACGTTAAGAATTACATCTGTCTTCTCCTCAGACACGGTGCAAGCAAGGAGAGAGTGAGGCGAAATGTTTAAAGTGTTGAGAGAGAAAAAATCACCAACCTAGAATTCTTGGCGCTGCAAAATTATCCTCTAAAAGTGAAGCAGAAATAAAGACTTTCTCAGACCAAACAAAAATTGAGGGAATTTGTTGCTAGCACAGCTGCCTTGCAAGTATTGTTAAAAGAAGTTCTTTAAAGGTAAGGAAAATAATACAGGTCAGAAATTTAGATCTCCATAAAGAGGAAAAGCATGGAAGAAGGATTAAGTGAAAGTAAAATAAAACGTTTTATTTTTCTTTTTTCCAATTGATTAATAGATAACCATTCAAAATAATAATAGCAACAATGTATTCAATTACTTATGCTTATGTATATATCTTGTGGTATGTAAGACGAAGGATGAAGGAATTAGGATTTGTTTGTTATTATAATGTACTCCCACTATCTGTGAAGTAGTATAGCTTTATTTGAAAACGGACTTGGATTAGTTGTAAATGTATATTGCAAACTCCAGGGCAACCAATAAAAAATTTAAAAAATTAAAAAGCTCTAACTGATATGCCAAGAGAGAAAATGGAATCATTTAAATGCTCAGTTAAAACCACAAAAGGCAGAAAAAGAGTGGGAGATGAAAAATAGGAACAAAGAACAAGGCCAACAAGTGGAGGACAGTAACAAATATGAGAGATAATTAATCCCAATTTATTAATAATCACTTTGAACATTATTGTCTAAAGGCACTGGTTAAAAGATAGAGATCACTAGAGTGGATCAAAAAACACTACCCAGGGGTGCCCTGAGTGGCTCAGTCATTGGGTGTCTGCCTTCGGCTCAGGGCGTAATCCTGGAATTCTGGGATCGAGCCCCGCATTGGGCTCCTCCGCTGAGAGCCTGCTTCTTCCTCCCACTCCCTGCTTGTGTTCCCTCCTCGCTGGCTGTCTCTCTCTCTGTCAAATAAATAAATAAAATCTTTAAAAAAAAAAACACTACCCAGCTATATATTGTCTACAAGAAACCCACTTTAAATATATAGACACACATAGATTAAAATTAAACGGATGGGGAAAAAATGTACCATGCTAACATTAATCAAAAGAAAGGCGGAGTATGGGGCAACTGGCTGGCTCATTCAGTAGAGCATGTGACTCTTGATCTTGGAGTCATGAGTTCAAGCCCTATGTTGGGCATAGAGTTTACTTTAAGAAAAAAAGAAAAAAGAGGGGCACCTGGGTGGCTCAGTCGATTAAATGTCTGCCTTCAGCTCAGGTCATGATCTCAGGGTCCTGGGATCGAGTCCTAAGTTGGGTTCCCTGCTCAGCAGGGAGACTGCTTCTCTCTCTCCCCTCACTCATGCTCTCTCTCTCTCTCCCTCTCTCTCTCTCACACACACACATAAGTAAATGAAATCTTTAAAAAAAAGAAAAGAAAAAAGAAAGGAGCGCCTGGCTGGCCCAGTCTGAAGAGCATGTGACTCTTAATCTCGGGATTATGAGTTCGAGCCCTACACTGGGTGTAGAGATTACTTAAAAATAAAATCTTTTAAAAAAGAATGAAAGCAGGAGTAGCCATATTAATACCAGACAGAGCAGATAAAGAAGGTCATTACCTAATGATAACAGGGTTCATTCTCCAAGAAGATAGCAATCCTTAATGTGTATGTGCCCTATCAGCAGAGAGACAAGCTATGTGAGGCAAAAACGAACAGAAATGCAAAGAGAAATAGCTGACTTCACTACAGCAGGTATGGACTTCAACAGCCCTCTCTCAGAAGTGGACAGACCCAGCAGGCAGAAAATCAGTAAGGACATAGTTGAACTCAGCAACACCGTCAACCACCTGGGGACACTGGACATCTACAGACTACTTCATCCAACACCAGCAGAATACTCATTCTTCTCATGGAACTCACATGGAACATTCACCAAGACAGACCACATTTTGGGCCATAAAACACAGTTTCACAAATGAAAAAGATGTGCTTTCTCAGACTCCTTTGTCACTAGCATTCTATATACAAATTAGGTTCTGTCAATCTGATGCACTCACATGAGATTTGGAAGGCAGAATAAATGTGGGGACCATCTTCTGAGTTAGCTACTGGAGTGGCAGTGGCAAGATTCAGCCTTCTTCTGCCCAGGTGCCGACGCCATGGGTGCCGAGAGACAGCAGATGTAGCAGTAAAAGCTCCGTGATCATGACTTTCTGTTTTCTTGGGAAGCCCAGCTGGCTCAGTCAGTAGAGCATTCAACTTGATCTCAGAGTCGTGAGTTCGAGCCCCATGTGGGGTGTAGAGATTACTTAAATAAAACTTTCAAAAAAAAAAAAAAGGACTTTCTGGGGTGCCTGCGTGGCTCAGTCAGTTAAGCAGCCAACTCCTGGTTTCGGCTCAGGTCATGATCTCAGGGTCATGAGATCGAGTCCCGCATCAGGCTCCGTGCTCAGCGAGGAGTCTGCTGGAGATTCTCTCCCCCTTGAGATTCCCTCCCCCACTGCTGCTCCCCCTGCCTACACACTCTCTCTCTCTTAAATAAATAAATAAATAAACTCATTTTTTAAAAATGACTGTTTGTTCTTTCTATCACAACTAGAGCAGTGTGACCTGACGAACCCCACACTTGCAGTGGCAGCCTCCCTTCTTTCCATGTTCTTGACAGTGGCAGAGGTCGTGTCTCCCCAGGTAGGCCAATTCTGCCCTGTTGTTGGCGTCATTCTGAGAAGCCCAGACCTGAAGAAGTCTTCAAAACCTTCTAGAGTTTTTCTAAGTACCCAACTCCCTGTATACATTGATTCATTTATGCTTAACAGATCTAGGCTGGTTTCCATTTCCTTCGCTGATCTCTAGATGGTACAGAAGCTCTTGGTGAACCCTATTCCACCAGCTAAGACATCCAGACTGAAGAGGCAAATTAGATCTGGAGGAAGGGCACCTGGGTGGCTCAGTCAGTAAAGCCTCTGCCTTTGGCTCAGGTCATAACCCTGGAGTCCCCGGATGGAGCCCCGCATCAGGCTCCCTGCTCAGTGGGGAGTCTGCTTCTCCCCTCCCTCTGCCCCTCCCCCGCTCATGCTCACTTTCTCTTGCTCACTCTCTCTCTCAAATAAACAAATAAAATCTTCAAAAAAGATTAGCTCTAGAGGAGTCAGAAACAACAGCATAGACAAACCTCTGGTAAATTATTCATGAGAAACGATTAAAATGATTAAAATGATTTAAAAAAATACAACAAAGTTCACAGGTACAATCGAGATCTTAAAAATAATAATTTCTGAAATAACAACATCTGAACACCTTGTGCCAGGAACTTTTGTAACTATTTCATGCTCTGGATGACTCTAGGAGGTAAGTACTGTTGATATTTCTGTTTCATAAAAGGGAAACTGAGCCATAGAGAGATTGAGGAACTTGTGTGAGTTGATAATAGCTGGCTAATAACATTGGAATTTGAACAGGGACACTGACTCAAAAGCCTTCTTTCCTAACCACAGGTATCGATACTATGCAGGGGTTCATGTCAATAAAATAAAATTGCAGTACTGTCTATCGCGAAGAAAAGTGGGAAACAATCTATCTGTTCTTTGGTAGAGGAATGGAAAAGGAAACTGTGGTTTAGTCATATGATGGAATACAACGTAGGCCATTAAAATAAAAGCGATAAACCAACTTTTACCAACTTGTATACATCTCAAAAACATAACACTGAATGAAAAACCTAATTTGTTAAAGAACGCAAAGAGCATGATTCTATTTACATACAAATTGTTAAGACACACTGGGGTGGAAAAATATCCGGGGATAGGAAAACTGGCCCCCCCCATGGCCAAATTCAGTTCCCAGCCTGTCTTCGTATGTCCGGGATCCAAGAATGGCTTTTCCAGTCTTGAAGGGTCATTTAAAAAGAAAAGGGAGAATATTCAACAGAGACGTACAAAACCTCAAATATTTACTGTCTGGCCCTTAACAGAAAAAGTTGGCCAAACTCTGCTCTTCGGTGGAGACACACGCATACACAGGAGAATGACGCACACTGATTTCTAGATTGGTGGTTACCTTGCGGGAAGAGAAAGGGAAAGATATCTGTGCCATTCTGTTTCTTCACAAAAACGGATCCGAAGCAAACAAGATAACACGTTAACATCTGTGTTATCCTGGGGAATGCACAGGTGTCTGGAATATTATATTTCATTTGAATGTTGGAAATGCTTTATAATTACAAATAACATTTGTAAAACCCAATGAAAAAGTTCGTGCAAAAATACTGAAACTACCCAGCAAAAATAGCAGTAAGAACATAGGAAATCTAAAAGTGCCAGGCTAAACTCCCTAAGGAAGTGTGGGGACCTTGGGAGCTGGAGGGAGAAGCGACATTCCAGTGGGCAAGAGACACACGTCCCAGATGGTGCAGTTCTAGAATCTTCAATAAGCATCTCTTCCACCTCTGGATGCTTGTGCTCACGAGCTATACCCATCCTGCTGGCCTTGAAGGCTTCTAAGGAAGTTTCCGCAATTCCTTTTGGTACCTTATCCAGCACTGAACATTCTTCCCTGTCCAGAACTACGTTATGAATATCAAACGTGGCTGTATGTTTTATTTTTGTTTTGACAGTTCTATTTCCAATTTTCCTGGATGAGTTCCAGTTTTTCTTTTTAGGTCTTAGTAGTAATAATTCTGGTTTATCATCTATTCAGTGTATGAATTTGCTCCCTAAACTTTGTCTTCTCTTGGCTTAACGGCCCTCATGCTCCTAGCCGTATTTTGTTGGCTTTATTCCCATCTTGGTGCCCTGTCTTCCTGTTTTCCAGATTGAGTCCACAGCCAGTAAGGTGAGGAGTTGGGTGATAAAATCAGGCACAGCCTAGGAATCAGAGTCCCAGCTTTGTCTCTTCCTACCTGTATGACCTTGGGCAAGTTATTTAAGATTTCTAAACCTCAGTTTCCTCATGTGTAAAAGTCAGATAATAAATGTTCCGAATTTACAAGGAGGTAGCCCGGATTCAAGTAGTAACAGAACGGGAGGGGCTTTCTGAACTACAGAGCATTATCACGAGTTCAGATATCACTCCAAGGTAAAGGACTTTGCAGTGCTAACGTGAGCATGAGATCTCCATTGCTCATTCATCCAGTGATGGACTTGTCTGATTTTGCTCTGCACGTTTTCCAAACCATGCTAGATACTGACCTTGCAATCAGATTGTGGTTTGCTATTGTAGACGAGATTATTTGCTGAAAGATTAGAAGTTGTGCAATTTACAGCTGCCCATCGTGGTAAATGTGTGTTTTCTAGTACTTTAGAAACCAAAGCTGTAGTCCTCAATGGAAGAAGTGGAACCCACCTAAGCCCCAGGGGACCTGTGGAAATGGAGACAGGGTATTTTTGTTTGTCAGAATGAGGGACACGTCTAGCTTTAGTGGACGGAGGCCAGAGCTCAATGCCCCGCAGTGAGCAGGATAGTCACAGATGATGAAGACCTGTTCCGCCCAAAATGCCACCAGCTCCTACGAAATCTCTGCCCACCTTTAAGAGGAGACTTGCACTGAAAGGCTGAAGGGTAAGTTTCGCTCAAACGGTTCATTCCACAACTCAACTAGATCCACGACAGAGCGGTCCCCTTCACCCAGTCCCTCTGTGAAGTTGCACTCTTTTGTTCTTGTTGTTTTATTTAAATTCAATTAATTAACATAGAGTGTATTATTAGTTTCAGAGGTAGAATTTAGTGATTCACCAGTTGCACTCTTATTCCAACTAGAAATCCAGGAGTTTTAACATTTTTAAACATGGTTCTTTTGGAATTAATGGTCTTCTCCCCCAAGAAGTTTTATGGCTTTGTATTTTTCTCTTTTAATTCCTCTCAAGGCTTAGCAAGCATTCATGCTTTAGGAGTGGTTGTAATTTCTCGGAAATATTCAAACCCCGTTCAAAGCACCAGGAGATAAGGCTGGGCGACCCCGTTTGGGGTCCAAATGAGATGGGTCAAAAAATGACAAGATTGGTCCTCCCCTCCTGTGACTTGAAAACTTGCAGAGAAGAGGAAAAAGCTGAAAGAGTGATATATTATGTGATGACCCAAAATATCCGAACTCCCAAGTAATCAGGACTTTGCCATTCTTGCTGTTGGAGTTCGGATGACCACCGAGCAGCCATATTATAGGTGGTTTTTATTTTCCTATTAAGAGACCCTGGGATTCCTAGTTTTTCCGTAATTACCATGTATTATTTTTATAATAGGGGGAATTCAATTCAAGTCGTAATATAATAATTTTCTCACTACGCTCAATTTTTCCTTTCCCACCCTCCTCTCCTCCTGCCCCCAGGAGAAGGGGACCACCATCCTGAGAGCTCACATTACCTACCACTCACCACAACAGGAGAATGACTGAATAAAGTCGGATACATTTACTCACTGGGAGGTTACACAGCCATTAATACGATCATTTTGAAGACAGCGGAAACACAGAATCATGTATGTTTAACACAGAATACTAAATGAAAAATTCAGGCTATAAAATAGTAGTCACTTAATGGTTGCAATGATGTAGGAACTTCCCGCATGAATAAAAGTCTTCAAAGATAATAGACGATTAAAATATTAGTCATAGGTTGCAGGGATTATGGATGATTTTTCTTGTATTGAAATTAGCTCAAATATTTTTAAATCATCTTTTCACCTATAAATATTTCAAATGTAAAAGGGAGATATCTGGGTTCATTATATTTATTCCAGTTATCCCAAAGAAGCTTCTTTGTAGTTGAAAAAAATGCACGGTGATTGATAACCGAATATTTAAGTAATACATCCGTGGTGATTGCGTAGTTCACCCTCTGCAGAAATCCTAATTAGTTAGTGAAATGTGACGTCTTATCCCGTGCAACTTTCCATTTTACCTTCTATGGAAAACAATATTTCCTTTGTTTTCAGTATATGTGGATAGAGGCTGATTGGGTGAGGAGAACCTCACATTTATGAATATTTGAAAAATAAATTAAGTGATTGAAACTAAAGATGCAATGCTTTTGACTGATTTTTTTTTTTTTGCTGTTGTTTTCCCCTTGAGGACTTTTTTCTTTTAAGTAGGCTCCACCCTGAGATCAACACCTGAGCTGAGGTCAAGAGTCAGACGCTTAACCGACTGAGCCCCCCAGGCGGCCCTCCTCTTGAGGAGTTTAAATACTCTAAAAAGTCCACCTGGAAAAAGAGAGGCAAACATGACTGACTTTGAAAAGATCAAAACCCGAATCAAATCATTATTTGTTCTCAACATGATCAGCGGGTGTGGTTTAATTGTAAATGAAAGAAGATGGTGATTTATAAGTCTCATTTTCCAAATGACCACTAGCTTCTCTCCTGCTTCTGTGATCCTGGAATAGTGCAAATTTTTTTGGCCTTTATTTTTCTCTACTGGGACTGCAAATAACTAGAAATGGATGTCCTTTTAGTGTAATTTAGTATTTGGAAAGTGTCAGACTGTAATATCTCTATTAACAAGGAAGCTATGTGCCAGACCCGCATTTTGTTGCCAGAAAGCTCATTACCAAAGGTAGAGCTAATGTCCAAGATGAGAGAATGAATCCAGAGCATGGATTCCCTCCCTGCAAGCCCCTGCAAATCATTCCCTACTTCGCAGCTAACTCAGACCAGAGCTCCTCACGCTCTTAACAAGGTGGGGAGGAGGCAATAATGATTTTGGCACAGTTCCCCACCCACCAGGGGCCTCAAGCCCAGACTCCCTCTCCCCCTACTCGCCACCGCCCTGACCCAGCTGCAAATTTCCCCCAAAGCCCTCTGTGCCCAGAAAGATGGCTTACAAACATGTTTTATTCACTCGTCCCTCCATTCACTCACTCAACGAATATCTACTAAGACCCTACCATGCGTCATGTTGTCAGATCTGGGTTTACTAGGTCTTAATGTATACACAATTCGGGGCACCAGGTGGCTCAGTTGGTTACTACTGTCCTACTCTTAATTTCTACTCAGGTCATGATCTTGGGGTCGTGGGATCAAGCCCTGCAGTGGGCTCTGCACTCAGCGGGGAGTCTGCTTGAGATTTTCTCTCTCTCTCTTCCCCTCTGCCCCTCCCCTCCCCCTAAAATAAATAAATAAATCATATATATATATATATATATATATATACACATATATATGTGTATATATATATATAATTTGTAGAGCCATCTTTAAGAAAAAGAATCCTCAAAAAATGTAAACACAAATTAGGTAACAAAATGAACATTTACTTAGAATTTAGATACCTTAACAAGTCACAAATTTTTAAGAGCTGCAATAGCACAAAACATTAGAAAACCCATAAAAATAACATAACATTTACACTAATTAACTGCTTGACATGTATTACATTTTTTCAGTTTTTAAGCTATGTACTCTTTGGTTATCTCTTCATATGCAAATGATTTTGTACTATAAATTTCCATACGGAAAATACAGAATTCAATCTTTCCTCTAGTGTGATCAAAATTTGTTTTTTGTTATTATTGATAGTTCAGAAAACTTTCCTCCATCCTCACAATTCTTTATTATTAATATCAGATAAACTTAAATTCATTTAATGAAAATAGGAGGAAAACTATCGAGTTTCTCTCACACATGACCTGTAAGATTTGGAAGAATTTTCTACAGACCAGCTTCTGGTTCTAGAGATTGCAGCCCTGTTTCTCCTGCGTCAACCACAGACATGCCATGATGGGCAGCCCAGGACACAGTGATATCAGGACATGACTTCTGGGCCTGTACCTCCATGTCATGGGGTCAGATGAGAAGGCACAGTAAGAGGTAATGCCGGCCATCCCTACCCCTGCCAGGTAGCAATAACGTAACTATACTCCCAGGTAACGCAGACAGCATACAGATATTCCATTAACCCCCAGCTAAATGTACCCCCACTTCTACCAAGTTTCAATCACACAAGTAGATCGTAGACGTCTACCGCCCAGTGTAGTGTCTACAGTTAACAAAACTGTATTATATACTGGAAAAGTTGGTAAGGTAGATGTTATGTTAAGTGTTTTTTATCACAATTAGAAGAAGAAGAAATGAGAGGGGAGGAAACTTTCGGAAGTAATGAATATGATTATGGCATAGATTGTGGTAATGGTTTCACAGGCATACACTTCTCTCCAAACTCATCAACTTGTACACATTAAACATGTACAGGTTTTTGTATGTCAATCATACGTCAATAAAGTAGTTTTGAAGAAATGTATCCCCAATCCCACTTTCCCTTAGCCTAATCCCCAAAAGGCCTGCAGCCACTCAGAAGCCACTCTACAAGAAGAAAAAGTGTGATGGAGAGGAAGCCAAAATGGAAAGAGACAGTGGTCTTAAACCTTTTCAAATTTTGCAAAAACATAAGACCACATGAACATATTGCCTTGGAAGGAACCATGTAAATGATGGGCCCTGAAGCTTATTCCTAATGCGCTTTATGGTAAATCCACTACTGATTACTGTATATATAAAATCTCCTATCTTTGTCCACCGAGAGGGCCTAGAAACATTAACATCCTGGCAGCAACGAGCACACCTCGTTCCCAGATATCAGTGCTTTAAATAGCATTCTCAAATACATGGAGAGCAATAGGCTGATTGTGGAGGTAGGAAAGGGAAAAGCACAAGATGAGTCTGGGATAGTTCATTGTGCCAGAGAGTAAGAAAGTGTCCCCAAAATGATGTGGCCATGTCAAAAGGACAGAGAAGCCATCTTTAAGTGGTTCTCATTGACCAATCTGAGATCATTTGACCATCAAAATAAATAATGACAGTAACATATTATATGATTCATTTTATAAAACAGAAATTCATGAGGCCATATTTTTAGAAAGAAAGAAAGAAAGAAAGAAAGAAAGAAAGAAAGAAAGAAAGAGAGAAAGAAGAAAGAAAATATGAAAGTTGTTTCTTATAGCAGAATGCCAACTGGTAAGTGTAGAAAGAATGGTAGGATCTGAAAATCACCAGTGGAACAGGATATTTGCATAGTCTCAAAGTCCCTCCCACAAAATATTTATAACAAAGGGAAAATAGTCACTTTTCAATGGAGAAATTTGGTAGACGCCTCCTCGACCAGTGATGAAAGTTAATATCACTAGTAATGGGACAATTCAGTGTGCTTCCTGACATGTACGCTGACCAAAACACTTGACTTCTGTGATATCTTTGCCAATAAAGGTATAACCGAATCTACTCATAAGGAAATATCAGACAGACAGACCCAAACTGAGGGACAGTCTACAAAACAACTGAACTGTACTCTGAAAATGTCTAGGTCATAAAATATCAGGAAAAACTAAGAAACTTCCAGATTGAAGAAAATTAAAGACATGTGCCAGCTAATTGTAACACATCATCCTAGATTGGATCCTGGACCAGAAGAAAAAGTATATTTTATTCATTGACTAATTACTTGCTATAAAGGACATCACTGGACCATTGGTGAAATTCTAATGGAGTCCTGGACTAGATGGTCGTATTGTATAAATGTTAATCTCCTGATTTGGAAGGTAGTGCTATTAGTATGTAAGGAAAGTACTGCTGTCTTTTAGGAAATACACACTGAAATATTTAGGGGCGTTGGGCACCATGTTTGTGACTTACTCTCCATTGGTTAGGAAAAATAATAAAAAATATATTTATTTAAGGAGCTACTGACAAAGCAAAAGGGAATAATGTGGGAATCTGAGTGAAAAGTATATGAGCTCTTGGTACCCTTCTTCCAACTTTCCTGTAAGTTTGAAATTATTTCAAAATAACGATTTAAGAAGAAAAAAGCTGGACGCACAGTGCAAAATATTACATTAAGGAGTGGGTTGTCTACCGAAACTGGTCTACTGTAAACACTACCACATTTAGCTCATTAAATACTTGGAGTGGTGAGAGACCTCAAGGAAAATGATTCATAACATAAAGGATCTTAGTATAATTATAAGGGTCAGTGTGAAATATTGTTCTTCTCTTGACCAGTACTTAATCCTATATCACTTCTACAAGAACACTTCCAGGGTATAAAGCGAGCTATGCCTATTTCTGCAGATCAGCCATATCAATTAGCCCTGAGCTGCAGGGACTAGAGGCATTAAGTGAACAAGGGAGGCAGTTACAAGATATTAATAAAAAAAAAAATGGAGGATATGATTGTAACAGTAGCATTGGTGTTCACTTCCAATGTTCATTGACAAGAGTCTTAAAAACAAAGTCAAGGAGTCTCTGTTAAATACATAACAGTCTGAAGGGCTGCTGCTGAGTCTCAAGGATCTAGAAGAAAAGGGCTACAAGGTACCAACTAGTAGTGATCTTGTGACTACTGTCATTCCGTTCATCAATGATTTTCTCGAGAACATGCTTGCATTACCTCTGCAGTGTGTCTGAGCGGAGTGGGGCAAGGACGACCAGAAAAATCTCTTTAGGGGTTTCTCCGTTGGTTACGGGAACACAAACCTAAGATGAGACAGACATTTGGGACCATCTATCAACCCTTGGTAAGATGCCTAACTTGTAAGGATATTGGGGACCTAAAGGCTGGGAGGGTCCCACCTGTGAGATGATGTCTGCTACAAACCTTGATTTGACAGAAACGGATTAGGGGCAGGGTTAGGGCGTCAAACGCGGTCCTTCCCGAACCCAAATCTAGCCTCCTTTCTATTAAGCCACTCTGCCTTTCTGATACGAATAAACTCTTTCCACCAATCAGAGGATTCCTTTAGAAACTTGTGGCTACGGAAAAATGTCATCTTCCCATGCCCTGTGTAGAAGCTGGCCCACGGACGGTATCGGAGAAGGTGTTTATGCCACTTCTTTCCTATCTCGCTGAGTGTTTACTCCCAAGAGTTCAATGAAACAAAACTAAACGGAACCACCACCCATTTCCGGATTCGAGTTGGGAGGACGATTACCCCACGAGCAACATCAACAGAAACCCTGAGATCCTCTTTGACCGTATCACTCACTCATCCAAGCCATATTACCAGGCAAATCAGAGCCTTTTGTATAGGAGAAAAATCTCTGTGAGAAATATGCAGAGGAATCATTTCATTTCTTTGCATCTGCCCTCCTGGTGGGAGGTATCAGGCCTTGGGTAGCCCAAGAAGCTATAGGAAGCATATTACAGAGAGTTTAATTTATTCAAAGAAAATCAGAATCAACTAATCAGAAGGAAGGGAAAAATGCATTAATTAAACAGCTTTACTCATGCAGAAAAGCTGCCAGCATGAGCATTTCAAATTACCTGGGCACACCTAATGCATTTGCATTTGCTCAGGAGAAATGCGTTCTGCCCTACAAAGCCGCGAACATTTCATAATTCCATTTGAGCGAATAACAAAAGGGAATTGACAGCTAAGAACCACCTTCCACACTTGGGGGCTATAGCCTTTTCCTAGGAATTTTTAGCTCATGCAGAAATTCTCTTCTTGACTAGATGTGGAGAGAGGAAGTTTAAAGTCTTCTGTAAAGTAAAAGGCTAAAAAAGAACCCCCTTCCCTCCACCCCCCCAACAAAGGAGGTGGGGCCTTTACTGGCAGGAGGCTAACAGCATTCCTTTGTTAGATATTAACATAAAATAAGGCAGTAGAAATGGATGTCCATCAACAGAATTAGAAGGAACTAAGTAAGTTTTAAGAACAAAAGGTTTACTTCTTTAAATTACAAGAGTTGAGAAACAGCTGGGAATGCAATTTCTTTCCCAGAGGAAAAAACTGCAAAACGGTTCAATGGAATTATGTTGCAATATAATTTTATTATTTCAGATTGAATGTGTGTAATCATTCTAACTAAAATAACCCTACGGGCGACACTTAAACCCTTGCATTTATATGCTTTATCTTAACTGTTTTCAGTGCAGCTTATCCATCAAATAGCACAATGTTTTATTTTGGTATTTGCTCCTGAGAGAGCTTTCCAATGTGACATTCGAGCATATATTAATCAAGGAGATCTACCTTTACTTGCTTTGCATCGCATCTCCCCATTCTGTTTTGCACAAGAAAATATGCTCCAGTTACTAGTTGGGTTTATCCTCTGGGTTTTTCCAGGAGAGACGAAGGGAAATGACCCTTAGAAAACTTCGCAGTTTCCTTTCTATGTCAGAAACGCAAGAAATACCCAACTTTGGTCTGTTTAATGGAGAATGCTTGACATGTACCCAAATTCAGTCTATTTAATGCATAGGAAGTGAAAAACTGGTTACAGAGATAGGAAGACAGACGTGTTTCCTTGAAGTAGATGATTTGTCACGTGGCGCTTACTGAAGTGTTCGGTAGTGGGCCTAAACTGTCTTATGTGTGCTAATTCGGGATCAAGCTTCTAACCAGATTGATGGTCTCAGATCTGCCTATAACAGCACAGGTTAAAGTGATCAAAGCTCAACTGTCCAGACATAGGCAGGACATTTCCTCTAGATCAAGAAGACTGATCGAAGTTCGGCAGAAAGTAGGTATATGTGACAGAGGCCTGAGAAAAATCTTCTGGAGTGTGAATGTTTCTGGAGACTGGGCTGTTTTTATTTTCACACAGTCTGATCGCATTTTCCGAAACCCCTTCAGGCATCCTGCTTTTGTAGGATATCTAGCCATGAGATCCTTTGAATGCAGTCATCATTTGTGGTCCACAAGAGACAATCATTTCAAATACTATAGGGCTTGAAGTGGACAGCCGCTTAAATCACCTTGGCAAGTTTCAATGCATTAAGGATCTCTGCCTGGAAAATAAGCTTTAGCACAACTAAATATATGAGGGTCTAAATGTACTGGCGAGACAGGTTGGTGAAATATAAATGAAGGTTCGAATATTCAGTTTTAAATATCCTGATAAAAGAAACTACAAAGACATGTCATTGATCTAATTAATACTTGTTTGCACATTCCTTAGAGCTGCTTGAAGTATAATAGGATTTCTAGGGGCCCAAACAACAAAAGGTGTAAACTGCCTTTTCAATTGCAAACTTTGTTCATTTATTTCAGGGGTAAAAGAATGCAAATCTTAAGTCATTTTTTGTTAAGGGACACCAACTCTTTCTCACTAAAATGTTTTTTTCAGAGACCAGGGTAAATCTCAGACTGAAGTTGGAGCGTCTTCCCTTGAAAAAAAGGCAATTTAAAGAAATGTCACTGAATCATCCCTGTCAATTAGGAGCTGACATTTAAATTAATTCTTTGCTTGAGGTATTTTAATACATCTACAGATATGTATCATTTAGGAACAAGATACGGGGATTCAGGTCTCAACTGTATTTTCTATAAATGTTTGCAATGCAAATGTAAATCAGATGATAGTAATGTCTTTCATGAGTTTGCAGAAACCAAAATACCCGTATACCTTGGTTTAACTTCCTAGTAAATATTCACCTAAAATAGAATGAGACCATTAAGAGATTCCACTTGCTGTTATAATTATTTCTAAAGAACCAAGTAAGGACTAAATACTAGGTGCCCAATAAGATCTGAATAAATGGCCAAATGGTCAACATAAAGAAGAAAGGAAGAGAGGAAATGAGGCAGACAGGAGAAATGAGGAAAGGCAAAAGCGGAAAAGAGGCAGAGAAGAGAAAGAGAAACAATATTTGTAACCACAAATGCGGTCATTTCTCGCAACTATGTCAAAAGATTATTTCAGGTAAAAAAACAATCTGATTGTATTAGTGTTGAATTCCATCCCTACTTTATACATGCATGTCATCTTAAAATGTACTACAGATGTCCAAAAAGTCAATGTTAGTAACAGAGTCCTTGAGCAGGAATCTGAGATTGGTATTTCTGGAGAGCAGTCTGGCTATAGCCTGGAGGATGGCCTAGCGGGGCAGCCATACTAACTGGGGGCCCATTGCAGCAGTCCAGGAGGGAAGTGATACAGTTCTGGACTAAGGTCATAGCTGTGGGGTTAGAGAAGAAAGACATAATTCAAGAGACTCCCAGCTCCTCCTGCACCCCTGTTCCCTTTAAGAACAGGGAAGAATGATCCCAAAGGTGAGCCAGAGGTCATCAGGGCTGCCATTCCCACCCCAGGCCAGTGAGGAGGGCTAGGTCCTCCTAGGTTTCAAAGGGTAGGGCCTCCTGTCCAGATTGGCAGGCTAGAATGAACCTGCCCAGTACCTCAGAGGTGTAAGGCCCCTCCCCGCAGAGAGCCTCAGTGTGGGGAGCACCCCGCTGAGCCATGGGGGTGATGTTGCCACGCCATGGACTTGGAGGGCAGAGCATTGGACCCAAAAGCATAATTCTTGAGCCTTAAGATCTCATGGAATTTGTCTTACAAGGTCTTAGACTTGCATGGGACCAATCGCCCCCTTCTTCCTTCCCATTTCTCCCTTTCGGGATGTGAATGTCTACCCCGTGGCTGTGCCACCACTGTATTTTGGAATACATAACTGGTTTTGCTGGCTCGTAACTGGACAGGAATTTTGTCTCAGGATAAATACAACCTGAGTCTCACCCATAGCTGATTTAAATGAGATTTAGATGGTACTCTGGACTTCAGACATTAGGGCTGATGCTGGAATGAGTTGAGATTTGGGGGGCTGTTGGGATGGAATGAATGTATTTTGCTTGCAGGAAGGATGTGAATTTTGGGGGCCCAGGGGCAGAATGTTATGGGCTAAATGTTTCTGCCTCCCTGATATTCATATGCTAATAAAGCCTTAGCCCCCAGGGCAATGGTATTTGGAAGTGGGTCCTTTGGGAGGTAATTAGATTTAGATGAGGTCAAGAGAGTGGGACCCTCATGATGGGATCTGTGCCCTTACAAGAAGAGGAAGAGAGAGAGAAAGAGAGAGAAAGAGAGAGGGAGATCTCCAGGAACACACACCAAAAAGAGGTCATGTGAGCACACAGAGAGAAGGCAGCTGTGTACAAACAAGAAAGAGGGCTCTTAGCAGACACCAGATCTGCCAGCTCCTTGATCTTGGACTTTCCAGGCTCCAGAACCATGAGAAATCCATTGTTCAAGCCGCCTAGTCTATGGTGTCTTGTGATAGCAGCCTGAGAAGAGTAAGAACCCAGCTATGTTATGAGCTCCTTGAGGAGAGATACTATGTTATACCTTCTTCTCTATTTGCATAGATCCTAGAACAATGCTGGGCATAAGGTAGGTGTTCCCCCAAAAGTTCTTGGTTGATAAAATGGCTGTAACACACATTGTCCTCTATAAATTACAGGTATGGCCTAAATCTGTTTCTTTGCCACCATTGCTCCAAAGCTTAAAATACCCTCACAGTTGATCGCATAAATAGGCACAATATTTTAATTGTTCTCACAAATGTTTGCTTGATATAAAAGAACCAAACGGAAGCTTACACATAGAAGGTTACTTGTCACCAGGCTCTGGTCGTTGCTGCACTGCTTACTCACTTTGTGATTTGAGGCAAATCACATAAACTCTGAGATTTGGCGTTCTCATGTAGAAAGTGAGAGATCTATGTTTGAATTCAGACTCTGCCCCTTCCTGGGTACCTGACCTCTATCAAACTGAGGAACTCGCAAGTGGTGGGTCTTCTGAATGCGATGACAGGTGATTATGACTCATCAGGACTAGTCGCAAAACTGGTTGAAATGGAAGAAACTGACTAACTCCTCTGGGCACACTGCATCATTGACTCCTTTCCACGAAATTCAAAAGAAGTCTTCCATGTTAAACTTTGTAAGCATTTACAGGATTGGAACAGTGATCAGAAATGAACTCCATCTTTACACATAAACCCTTGATGGCTTGTTTTGAAGATTGTTTTACTTGGAACTTGGCGAATCAAATAAAATCGCCTTTCAAGATTTCTTATACGGCTCTTTAACTTTAAAGAAAGTATTTAAATTGATTCTGAGAAAGAATTTGATTTAAAATGAGAAATTAAACTCTGTATTTGTAGTCGGGGAAGGATCTTCTATATAACCCTAACTCCTCAAGTCATAGAGGGATGGAATGTATTAGTTGGAAGGCCTATTAGGGATTATCTGCCAAACTCCTCATTTTATAGGTGGGGAAATTGTGGCCCAGAAAAAAGAAACACCGCAAGGTTACTCAGTTTGTGAAAAGCACTGGGACTAGAACCTTCATCTCCGGATTGTTAAGACTGTCTTCTTTCTATTGCATTACCTCCTGCTGCAGAAGATACCATTCTTTCTTTAGGATTGTATATGACACATGTGATTTAGGAAAAACAAAACCTCTAAATGTGTAACTTGATCTTAAACATACCCAGAAAAATCCCAATTCTTTAGCCAGGTCCTGTCTGCTCATGAGCAGTCATTGGACCAAACCTCTAGGAAAGAAATAAAACTGGTATTGGTGCCTACCATTCGAAGGCTGAGTGCCCCCCACCCCACCTCCCTCACCTGAATTATCTAGCGTGGTGTGCAGCTTTCAGAAGAAACTTATCCCCCATCATATATATTAGCTGTCAAATCCGTACAATGGGGATGAATCCATTGTCTTTAGAGGACTAGACATAAACTGTCCTAGCATGGAGGCAGCCTCCAGTTTTCTTATCATTAAACCAGGAGTAACGTCAGTCAGCTAACTACATTGATATTATCCAGTCCATCCGATTCTGTTTTTTGCTAGAACGCAAGCCTCATGAGAGCAGAGGGCTTTGTCCATTTTGCTTACTGCTACACTGCCCGGATTTTATGAAAACAGCAGGTGTTGTTTTGTTTTGTTTTTAAAGATTTTATCTATCTATCTATCTATTTATTTATTTATTTGAGAGAGAAAGAGAGCATGTGAGCAGGGGGAGGGGCCAGAAGGAGAGGGAGAAGCAGACTTCCCCTTGAGCGCAGAGCCTGCCTCAGGGCTTGATCCCAGATCAAGGCCTGAGTCAAAGGCAGACACTTCACCGACTGAGCCACCCAGAGGCCCCAAGCGGGTGGTATTTTTGAGTACCAGTTTTTATATTTAGATTTCCTTCTTATCATGACTTAAATTCAATAATGTTGAATATCAGGCTATAATGTCATTATCACATAAAAATTAGCAAAGAATCCAAGATGACACTATATACTAGAGATTTCCTCGTGTTCTCATGAACTTCTTGACTCCTCATAGCAATCACAGAGATCTTTTCAGAACTTTCTTAAGACTGATTATTTTTACGACCCTTTCACAGAACCTTCAATCAAAGAGGAAGTGGGTCTAGAACCTAACTGTCCATAAACTCACACCTTTCCCCATAAACATTTTATCTGTCTCTTTAAACAGCAAAACTAGTAATTGGGAAAAATGTCTAGTCATGCCTCTTATATAACACCTTATTATATCAACCAGTGAATTCTAAATGAAGTCAAATGAATTCTAAACATGAAGCAATAGAATGCTTAGTAAAAGCATGAGAAACCCTCAGAATGCAAACATTATTTATAAATCAGGATTTTAGTTCTTTTCTCTGCTTTCTGGTACCGGACATAACTGATGGGACCGATCGCCTATAACCCCATCAGATTTAAAGTAGATGCCTAGGATAGGTAGAACAAAGGAAATATTACTAAACGAGAAGACAGGACAGGATGAGAACGGGACTGGAAGGAGGACAGCAGTGGGAGGGGGAGCGCGAGCTGGCTTTGCGAGCGACTCATAAATAACGGACCGCATCCTATCTAACAACACGTAAGAATCAAAGGAAAGTAATACATTTTGTTATTATTTAGAAATGGGATGAAAATTTAAAACGTTTCAAATGAGCAATTTTGCCCTCACATGAGCACTCTGGGGACGGCTGGGGCCTCCCTTTTGTCTCTTCCTGTTGCCTCGAATGGCGATCAGCAATGCATGGTCAGCCAAGTGGCATCAGCTCTAATGCTATCATCATATGCCAGCCAGAGGGGGTGTGAAAGGGGAAATGGGATTTGCCACTGCAAATGCCATCTCGATTAATAAATATCCGAGACACACCAGGACAGAACAAAATCTCTCTTCTTCTTTCTGTGTGCACCTTGCCTTTTGGGTCATATTACTTGTATAATAAACCCTCTTTTAGAGCCTGTTGTGTTTCCAGGCAGCTGACAAGCAGATCACACCTCCCAAGCAAGGGTCATGTTAATCACTGTTTCAAACAGCGATCTCAAAATGCATTCTAACATGCCTTTGCAAAGGTATAATTCAAATGATTACCTCATGTGTTCCAAACGGGAATCGGGTGGTGTCCTGTTTCCATAGCACTCAATTTCACAACATTTTGCAAAACTGCTCTGTGTGATGTCTTCCTTCAAGAGTAGCAATATCACAGCCATAACTCTCTAAATTTGGGTCTGCAGTAATGACACACTTTGAATGAGTGCCTTCCTATAGTATGAGAAAGAAGCACAAGTTCAAAAAATTAGACTTTTCCCAGCTTTAAGCCCTAAACTGCATGAAGGTGACTCGTCTTCCTTTTGACCTGGGTGAAATGCTCACCCTTCGATTGGATTGGAAGGCCAGAATTCACTCGGCTTTCTGCACTGGGCTGTTGTTTGAATATTTCTATAAGGATCACTCTTGTAATCAGAAAAAAAATAGAGGATATATATTTTGAGAATCTATACCTCTGGGTACACATTCCTCTTTTCTATTAGAAAATCTTGTCTGAAAAATGACAGTGAGGAGACATGGGTTCAAATCCAGAGTCTGCCAATAACTTGTTTGTCACCTTTGACTTGTTTATGAAGCTCTCCAAACCCAAATCTCCAGCTTTGAAAGAAAACAAGATAGTAAATAACTTCTGGATTTAAAAAAAAAAGGGGCATTTGTGCCCTAGATTTTGAGTTTCCAGATGTACTTGAACCTGAAATTTAAAGATACGTGATATTGTGTGTTTGTTTGTTATTCAGGAATAAAAATTATTTCATAATCATTTATTTCAAATGCATCACAATTCAGTTTTATGATCAATTAATAATGAGTTGGTGAGGACATTTTTTTTTATTCTTTTTACCTCATTCTGTCTAAAATGGTCAGATTAAAATGACTATCATTGAAATCAATTATTTCTGCTCAGAAATTGTCATACAAACTTTTTTTGCATCAGAATATTTTCCAATACTTTCTCATTAGAAATTGTATTTAAAAAAAAAAAAGCTCAACTAAACTATGAGGCAGAATATTACGATTCTTAAATATTTTATTTTACAATAAAACTCCATTCTGGTCAATCTGTCCTCTTGTGTTCCGTATGTTCCACATGGCTCTCTGCCTGGTGTCTGGTGACCATTGCCAGAAGATCTAACCAGGTATTGATTAAAGCCAATATGTGCCAAGAAAACAAAGCAAAAATAACCTTTCAAACACAAACCTTAACCTAACTAAACAGTGAAAATATGTCTATAATCACATAACAGGCAAAATGTGACTGGTCAGGATGATTTTATTCTCATGCATATAAATAGCAGCAGTTACTAAAACTTCCCATCCAGGAAACTTCCCTCTTTAAAGCTCAGATATCATAAAACGTGCCAGACTATCAAAAGGCAAAGTCTAGAGTGTATTTACTAGAGATGCTTGACTGTGCAATGGTCAATGAGTCCTAGAAAAAAGGGACACCTCTCATACAGGGCTTAAACAAGAGCCAATCCCACTACTTTGTTTGACTGAAAATCAGGTGTACTTGTTTCTAACGTTTGACTTAGAGTGACTACAGTTTTGATGAAATATGGAAATCATTTTTTCTTTGAAAAAGTTTTATGATTGTGATTATGGTTGTAATATTTGTAACCCTTTTTCCAAGATGCGTACCATCGATTGTTCCGATGTGGGTGATCTTACTTTTTAGCAGCTTACATTTGCATCATATAGCTGACTGGTGTTTACTCCCCTCACGACACATTAAGAATAGAATCAAACAATAACCTAGAGTCTTGATCAAGGTATAAAAAAAACCTTTTTTTGACTGAGGATAGACCAGTCGGGGGGGGGAACCTGATACCTCCCTGCAGGCAAAGAAACAGCACATGCAAGAGTCCTGTGGCCAGGCCAAATCTCTCCATTTTAGACTCTCGTATTTTGTTGTAGCACTTGTTACAGTTGAAGCTTTATATTTAAGTGTGTGATTATTTCACTAACGTCTGTATCTCAGTAGAATGCCACTCAGGATCTTTAATCATTTCAGAAGAATTTTGTTCTTTGTCCTAAAGATGAGAACCCACTGAAGGGTTTTATGTGTTTTGTTGAGGAGAGAGGATAGGATTGGATATACCCTTCAGAAAGATCATTCTAACTTCCATGTGGGGAATGGATTGGAAAATGACCTAGAACAGCTCGGGGAACACAGCTAGGAGTCCACTGTGACTCTCACATTTGTGGTCATTAGATTTCTGACAAGGGTGCCGAGATGATTCGGTGGAGAAAGAATAGTCTTTTTGAGGGGTGCCTGGGTGGCTCAGTCATTAAGCGTCTGCCTTCGGCTCAGGTCATGATCCCAGGGTCCTGGGATTGAGCCCTGCATCGGGCTCCCTGCTCCGCTGGGAGCCTGCTTCTTCCTCTCCCACTCCCCCCTGTTTGTGTTCCCTCTCTCGCTGGCTGTCTCTCTCTCTGTTAAATAAATAAAATAAAATCTTTAAAAAAAAAAAAGAATAGTCTTTTTGAAACATGGCACTGGGACAACCGGACATCCACATGTGAAAGAACAAAGTGGGATTCCTACCTAACATCATATAGACATTAACCCCAAGTGAACCAAAGATCTAAATATAACAGCTAAACTATAAAATGCCTCAAAGAAGGCATAGATACAAAGAATGGACCAAGCAAAAGTTTCTTAGATGTTACACCAAAAGCATAAGCATTCACAGAAAAACTAGATAAATTGGACACCATCAAGATCACAAAGATTTGTGCTCTGAACACTACAAGGAAAGAGAGATGACCTCAAGAATGGGAGAAAAAATATTTGTAAATCATATATCTCATAAGAGACCTGTATCCAGAATATCTAAAGAACTCTTACTACTCCATCAAAAAAAGACAAATAACATGATTTTAAAAATGGGAAAAGGAACTGTATAGACATTTCTCCAAAAGATATGCACAAATGGCCAAAAAGCACATGACTATATGCCCAACATAATTAGTCATTAAGAAAATGCAAATCAAAACCAATGGGCTACTGCTTCCCAGCCATTAGGATGGCTTGAATTAAAGTCAAAAAACAGTTACTGGCACGGATATGGACAAGGCAAAACCATCTGCTGCTGGTGGGAACGTAAAGTCATGCAGCCAGTCGAGAAAAGAGCGGCAGCTCCTTAAAAACTTAAACATAAAATTACCATATGACCCAGCAATCCCATTCCTAGGTATAGTCCCCAGGAAAATGAAAATACATGCCCACACAAAAACTAGTACCTGAATGTTCATAGCTGCATTATTCATAAAAGCCCAAACTTGGAAACCTAAATGTTCATCAGCTGCCGAAGGGATCGACAAAATGGGGTCTATCCAATATTCAGTGGAATATTATTCAACTGCAGAAGGAACAAAGTACTGTCATTTGTTATAACATTGATGTATCTTGAAACATTATGTTGGGTGAAAGAAGTCAGTCAATGAAAGACTACATATTGTAGGCCGCCATTTAAATGTAACACCCATCATAGGCAAATCTATACAGACAGGAAGTAGATGAATGGTTGCCTAGGGCTGGCCCTGGCATGGGTAGGGAGGAATGAGAAGACACAACTAAAAGGTTACATGATTTTTGGGAGTTCCTGAAAATGTTCTAAAATCAGATAGTGGCAATGATTGTGCAATGCTCTATATACACCAGAAACCTTGAATCGTACACTTAAAAGGGTGGATTTCATGGTATGGGAATTACATCTCAATAGAGCTATTACCAAAAAAGTCTACTGCAGTGGCCTGAGTAAATGTGGTATTGATGGAGATGGAGCTAAGTGGATGAATTTGAGAGATATTTCAGAAGTCAAATCAACAGGACACAACGACGAATTTGATGTAGATGTTGTGAGAAGGGGAAATGTTGAGGAGGACTCAGGTTTTTCGCTCGCACAGTGGAGTAGATGGTTTTGTCACTCGCTGTGATACCAAACATTAGAGGGGGAGCAAGTATGGGTGGTGCGATCATGTGTTCTCTCTCAGGCAAGTTGAATTTGAGATGCCCTTGAGATAGCCAAGTGGGGATGCTGAGTTGCACAAAGGGGTCTAGAGCTCAAAGAAGAAACCTGGGTTGGGGATATAAATCTTGTTATCTACAGCATGAAGATGGTATTTTAAGCCATGGAAATAGATTAAATCACTCAGGTAAAGAGCATGGAGTGAGGTGATACGAGTATCTAGAACACTGATGAACTTCAATGCTTCATAGTCGAGTAGAGGAGGATAAATCTGCAAAGGAGACCCAAAAAGGGGCCAAATAAAACCAGGAAACTGTAGTTTCATAGAAGGCAAGGGTATTATGTTTCTGAAGAAGGAAGGAATGATTGTCAGTATCAAATGCTGCTGAGAAATTGAATATGATGAGTACTAAAAAGTATGTTAGCTTTAATGACCCAGTTGTCATTGATGACCTTCATGAGAGCAGCTGTAGCAGAGAGGTGTGGGTGGAAACTTCAAAGACTATAGACTAGAGACTATATAGTCAAAAGCCTAACCTAATGGTTAGGGCTGGGGGCTGAGGAATGGATCAGCATCAATACCTAGGAAGAACATGACACTGTGGAAAACATCAATGAATTATTGACATAGGTTTACAGAATTCCATGAACAGGGTCCTAATATCAAAACATGGTATTTGTTGGGGGTGTCTGGCTGGTTCATGCAGCTCTTGATTTGAGGTCATGAGTTTGAGCCCCATGTTGGGTGTAGAGATTACTTAAAAGATAAAAAAATATTAAAATTAAGGGGCACCTGGTTGGCTCAGTTGGTTGAGCGTCTGATTCCTGATTTCAGCTCAGCTCACGATCTCAGGGTCATGAGCTGGAGCCCCGCGTCAGGCTCCACACTCAGCGCAGACTCTGCTTGTCCCCCTCACTCTGCTCCTCCCCCACCCCTGATATCTCTCTCTCTCTCTCTCTCTCAAATAAAGAAATAAAATCTCTTTAAAAATTTTTTTAAAAACATGGTATTTGTATGCTTTGTTAGGTTTATCATATCAGAAATGCTGTTCTATGAGATAGCCCACAGACTACCTTGGGAGGACATTATAGACCATTCACGTGCTTCCAGAAAACTCTGAGAAACACTGATCTATATGTCAAAATAACTGCTTGAAAAATACAAGAAATTTAGTTATTGAAGCCCAAGGAGAAAAATTACTTCTTTTCTTTCAGCCTTGGAGTCTTCAACCGTAAACCGATGAAGACAGACTAGCTCGCTCTTGCCGCCCCTTCCAGTGCTCCCATTCTATCCGCTCTATCGAGATTCATTCAACTTCTAAATAAGCACCCCTCTGCCCTCAGTGTTTTCACAGAACACTTTCTACTTCCTGCCCTAACAAGGCGCTGGTTCTCTCCAAAGACAATGAGCCTCGCTATGCAGCTCTCACCGACTAAAGCTGCTGGATCTCAGAACATCCAACTTCTGGAGTGGAGAGGGTGGGAGAGAATAGCGAACCAGCACCCCCCTGCCTCCCCACTGCCTCATCAGACCATTGCTCCGGCTTCATGAAAAGCCCCTCTGCCTGTAATGGTCACACCATCTGGAGACACTGTCTTGCACTCCTCCTTGGTGTGACTGTTCGCCCCTCTCCTGGGCATTGACTTCATTCGCTGAGGACTCCGGCCTCTGGCTCACCGGCCTCCTCTCCTCTCTACCCCAATTCCCGGCCCTGCTGGCCAGTCAGAAAAGCTATCCCACACCCTCGGGGATGTGGCTAACTCACCTCTCCTAGTCACACGCTGAACATTGCCGTCTTCTAGAATGGCTTCATGTTGTAATCATAAATTCGCATATCCTTCTTGCTGACCAAGACCGCTCATCTTCTAGACTAGGCCTTCCCCCTCCTCAAGCTCCCGCTCTGGGCTTCCATACTTCTCTGCTCATGATTCTATCTTATTCTTTCCAGATCACACTGAAACGCTTTGTGAACACGTCTGTCTCCCACAACGACTTCGAGGGCAGGAGCTGTTTCAGTCACTCTGAGAACCTGGCGTCTGGCACATGGCAAGCATGGATGGGTGTTTCTGAGTGACTTCTATATTCAAAGCATCGTGCTTGGTATTTGAGGACCACCCAAGGCTGAGTGAAAATGTGTTCTGCTTCCAGGAAATCTAGAGACTAGTAGAAGGTATAAGGCAGATAGATTGAAAACGAAATTTCAAGTTGGAAAGTGAGAGGCACCTCAAGGAATATAAAAGCAAACTGCTAGGGGATTGCTAAGGTAATGGAGGTGAGGACAGAGAGACAGAAGAGAGACTGTTTCTGGGAGGAGATCAGAGAAAGCTTCATAGAGGAGGTGACACGGGAGCTCGCCTGGAGGAACGGGTGGGAATTTGGATACAGGGTGACAGAGGAAGAAAGACTTCTAGGAAGAGGGGCGAGCACCAGCAAAGAGAGCAAGTTAGGAAAATACAAGGTGTGTTTGAGGAACAACTGATTTAATGGGAGCGAAGGGTCCAGAAAGGAGAAAGTGAACGCCACTAGAGTTGACCTAAGTTTGGGGCAACCTAAGCACAAATTTTGACATTCTTTTGGCAGTGGGTAGACATAAGTACAATTCCTTGGTGTCTGATTTATCAATTAACCCTTAAGCCACATGCTTTTCTTCAAAAGGATATTTCAAGGATTAAACAAATTTTTACAAAGGCTTTTATCCAAGATGGTAGTTATTTATTATTCCTACCTAAGCTTACCTTTTTTTTTTATCAACACAATCATTGTTTCCTATGACAAAGTGATAAACAGGTTTGTTTGTTTTTTAAAGGAAGGTAAGGCCAAACAACAAAGATGGGAATCATTTTCAATTCTTTAAATTCTTTAGATGATATTTTATTTCCATGAACATATTTTCCTGTTATTGTAAATTTATACTAAGTAAATAATGATGGCATTAACTGGCATTCTTGGTGTGCTTTTGATCATCTCTCTCAAAAAGCGACCGCCAAGAGAATTTCCTAGCAAACATCACTTAACCACTACGTGCCTGTGAGTGTTTAAGACAATTAGGCAATCACTATTTAAGAAGCACAATGAAAAAAACCCACTTTCTCTGTTTAAGGGTTTAGAATATACATGCACAGACAACAGAGCCGTTGAGATACATTTCTCTGCAGGACCTCATTCTGGAAACCGTTCAGGTCTTCATCCTCAGAGTTGAAAAGCCCTCCTCAAGCCAGAGATTTACTTCAGGATTCTGGCTCCACTGCTTACTAGCTGTGTGGCCTTGGGCAAGTTACGCAACCACTCTGAGCCTGTTTCCACAGCACTGAAAAGTCAGTAACAGCTTCTACTTCGAAGGGTTGTGTGAGAACTCAATGAGACAAAGCCTGGCAAATCAATGAGGCCCAGTGATTGGTAGCTGCCTTTATTCTACAATGTGCCTTTGTACCTCCATGAAAAACACCTCTCTATGAAACTGAACTGCCCTTAGTATTAGGCGCCGGTACATTTTTTGTCCCTTTGCACCACTACACAATTAAACCGTTGCCAGATTTGGGGACAATTGCAGTGCTGTGTTTGTTTGGAACGACCCTGGTTTTTAAACAATCCTACACGTTATTAAACCCGCTCTGGATGGATCACATAGTCTTCTGTTAACAGCACATCAAGCCCGAATTTTTCCAACGCCTTCCTTTCCTTGTAATCTCATGAAACAGGCACCTTCTTTCCCCTCATTTCAATTCAGTGTCAAAACAAAATGGCATTGACCAGTCTCTGATGTGATCCACATGCTAGACCGGCCAGTCTAGACCGAAAGTGTACAGGCCAAGCCGCCGAGCCATTTGCAACCACTGGCATGTGCCCCAACTCCCAGCGAGAGTATAGAGTTCTGCTTTGCTGCCTGAATGGGGACTATGTTAGGGCACTGATGAGACCAGCAAAGTATAAATTATCCAGCTCCCCCTCGCCTCCCTTGCTTTTAAGAAAATACTACATATTTTCATAAACTAAATGTATCACTGAATGAAGTGAGGGGGTAGTTGGTAAACAGAGCTCCTCTTTCCCTTCCTAGATTAGTCATAAGACTTAGAAATCTTACAGCAGTTCCCCTCCACCCAGCCCACACATCCTCATGGACCCCGCTGAACCGGCGTCAGCCCCCTACAAAAAGCTCTGTAGAAATTGTGAGTAGCCTTGTCTGGTTGGAATGGGAGCAATCATGTATCTTGGGCTTTAGAAACAGAGTCAATTCAGGATTTTTTGAGCATCTTCTCTGTAAGGCTATTCTGTGCTTTAAACTGAGGGGAATATAAAGCTATGTAAGACATGATCTCTAGAGGTGCCTGGCTGGCTCGGCTGGACGAGCATGTGGTTCCGGATCTCAAGGTCATGAGCTCGAGCCCCATATTGGGTGGAGAGTTTACTTAAAAAGAAAATTTAAAATATATATATATATATATATATATATATATGTTCTCCCCCTTCAAGAAATATGACAAACATATTTTTGCAGTGTAAGTGGGGATTGCCACTGAGGAAGCTAACCTTCAGAAGCAACATACAGCAGTAAGAAGAGGGGCTTTGGAATCAGACAGACCTGGGTTCAAATCCCAGCTATACCACTTACTAGCTGTGTAGCCTTAAGCAAATGAGTCAACCTCTCTGAACCTGTTTTCTCTCTCTTTTTTTTTTAAGATTCTATTTATTTATTTGACAGAGAGAGACAGCGAGAGAGGGAACACAAGCAAGGGGAGTGTGAGAGGGAGAAGCAGGCTTCCCGCCAAGCAGGGAGCCCAATGCGGGGCTCGATCCCAGGACTCTGGGATCATGACCTGAGCCGAAGGCAGATGCTTAACGGCTGAGCCACCCAGGCACCCCTGAACCTGTTTTCTTAAGCCAAGAGAGTCTTACCCAGAGTTTGGAGGTAGCTGTCTCTGAAAAAGTTAGGCCCAGACCAAAGAGGAAGGCACTGTTTTTTTAACCTCTTAAGTAGAGGTGGCCTCAAGATTCTGTCCCCATACAAGTCACCCCAATCCTCACAACCTGAACACATAATAACTTATTAAGGATTCCCACCACTTTGCCCTAGCATTACCCCTAAAACATCTAAAATATGGATTATGCTCTCAATACATTTTATCTTCTCCACCTGCATTTCTAGCTTGGGGCTTCAGCCCTTCATCGAAATCATCAAGACACATGACACTCCCCTCCCTCCCCCTCCTACACACACACACACACACACACACACACACACTGAGGTTCTGTCGCTGTGCTGGTACTTCATACCCAAATGCTGGAGCCCAGTTCCTGTCTCAAGGGGTGCCCTGCCCAGTTTGCAAGACAGGATACGCTCCGCAAACTATAGCTCGGAGTAAGTTGGTGTGCTCTCGCAGCCCACGAACAGCATCGAAGGAGATGTCTGCAGGGCTCCAGAGGAGACAGACACTGAAATACTTCCCTGGCTCAAAGACCGCCCCCAACATTTCCATCTCACTCAGGGTAAGAGCCAATGTCTTCACCATGGCTTACAAGGCTCTGTATGATGTGGCTCCTTCCCAGATTTCAGACTTCATCTCCTCCACTCCCTGCCCCCAACTCTACACCAGCCACAATGTTCTCCTTGCTTTCTCTCCAGCAGGCCAGGCTTGCTGAACCTAGAAGCCCTTGCAGTGGCCACCTTTATGTCTGGAGCTTTCTTTCCCTGATCTTTGCATGGCTGATTCCTTGTCTCCACTCAGGTCTTCATTCAAGTCCTTGGAGAGGCCTTCCCTGACCCCTTATTTAAAGGATTTGCCCCTCCCCCCACCCCTGTCACTTTCTATCACATCACCCTCTTTTATTGTCTTCATAGCTCACTACTTTCCAGCCAAAATGACCTCTTCCCAAGTGTTCCTGGCTGCCTCTGGGTCTTTGCATATGCTATTTACTCTCCCTGGAATGTTCCTCACCTTCTCTTCAGGTGGCTCATTGTTGACCTTCAGATCTCAGCTGGAGTCTCGCCTCCTCAGAAGGGACTTCCCTAATCATCCTTCCTGACACTTACGGCAATCTTCAATATTACATGTGTCTGTTCTTGTTCATTTTCTTTCTCCTCTCACTCCAGACTGAAAGCTCCACGAGGGTAGAGATTTTTGTCTGCTTTGCTCACCATTGGGCTTGTCACCACTGGCCTCACTGAGAAGAGGAAGTGTGAGCAGAGACCTGAAGAAGAGGCTAGCACAACTGTGACTAACACATTGAGGCCCAGCACTTCTGCCTGCCTCTCAAAGCCTTTCATGGCCTGGACCCACCTTAGCCAGCCAATCCTTTTCTCACTCACTCCCCAGGACATACTCTGCACTCCGATCAGAACTGTCCCACACATTCCCACTTGGAAAGTCTTCCATACTTACTTACCACAGTCTGTAAAACACAATGATATAGGTACTGTCATTACACCCATTTTACAGATGAAGAAACTGAAGTTCAAAGAAGTTACATAACTTGTCCAAGGTCACACAGTCAGTAAGCACTGGAGCAAGATTGGGTCCCAGATCTATTTGGACGGCAGAGCGCATGTTCTTAGATCCTACCTGATACCAACAACGTAACAGAAGTCGCAGCATGGAGGAGGTCAACAAGGAGTAGAGAAAGACAGCATTGTAAACCCTCATTAACTCAAGTCTTCCTGACACCAATGTGCAGGGGGCCATGTACCCAGGTTTTCAGTGACAATCCTGATATTTTTTTAAAGATTATATTTATTTATTTGACGGGGGGGGGCACAAGCAGGGGGAGTGGCAGGCAGAGTGAGAAGCAGGCTCCCCGCTGAGCAAAGAGCCTGACTCGGGACTTGAACCCAGGACCCTGGGATCATGACCTGAGCCAAAGGCAGATACTTCACCAACTGAGCCACCCAGGTGTCCCAATCCTGATTTTCTTCTGTTTCCTCAGAAAAACTATTAATAGTGTCACCTTTCACTTATAAATTGTGATTTTTAAGGGCATTGGGTATGTTACACTGACGGCACCTCTTGCCTCCCCAGAACTCACAGTGTCATTTCTCTCACCCTCAGGAAATTAAGAAAAAGGAACAAGGAAGAGCAAAGAAAAAGAAGTTATGGGTGTATCCTTTGGCACGACATTTTCATCACGGGAATTGCTTGTGCTTCCCATATGCTCCATGAGCATTCCTTGAAAACCATATTTGACAACGAGGATAAAGGAAGGAATGCATCTGTCTTCTGCATGGTGTAGGGGCCATAAACATTGGTTGAATACTATTGGAAGATGATGAAAATAAGTCCAAATGTTGTCTCAGTGAAATGGTCTGGTTATTGCTATAATAACTAATACCACCGAGAATCTCTTGCATGTCAGACACCGTTCGTGCATCTCTGCATTTGGTCTTCACAAGAGCGACCATTATTCCCACTTTTTAAAAAAAGATTTTACTTATTTATTAGAGAGAGAAAATGCACATGGGGACAGAGGCAGAGAGAGAGGGAGAGAGAGAGAATCTCTAGCAGACTCCCCGCTGAGTGTGGAGGCCGCCATGGGGCTCCATCTCACAACCCTGAGATCGTGACCTGAGTCAAAACCAGGAGTTGGACGCTTAACTGACTGAGCCACCCAAGTGCCCCCCATTATTCCCAGTTTAAAGATGAGGGAGGTTAAGTGACTTATCCAAGGCCCCAGAGTTTGTAGGTGGCAGAGCAGGAGTTCAAACCCTGATCGATTTGATTCCGAAGCCTACGTGTTTAATGACAGTGCTCTCCTACTCCCTTCTCACTGCACTGCCTCACCACCACGGCCAACAGTCAGAATCATTACAGAACACCCAATATTTACCACGTAAAAGGGTTATGAAAGGAAATGACTTTTCTAAAAGTCCCACCCAAGCACCCCCTTATTGATATATTAAAATTTCCATGAACAAAGGAAGTTAAATACTAACACCCCCCCCAAAATCACAGAGATGCAGCTAATACAAAATAGCAAAGCCCACAATGAAATGTTGCAGATTAAATGTTGCTGTTGGGGAGCGGGTGTCCCATGGTGTGGAGCAAATCCCAGTCGTGCCCCGTGCTGCACTCCTGCAAACTATCACTGCCTTCAGTCCCAGCCACCTCCTCTGAACACCCACCTTGGGCTCTCAACACTGGGCACCAAGGATGCAGAAATGAAAAGAGCCAGCCCCCCTGCTCTAGTCCCCAGTCCTTGTGTTTGGCAGGGTGGTCTGGGAGGGGAGAGGAGACAAGAAGAACAGCGCAGAAAAGACCAGTACAAGACCTTTGTCCCTCCTGTGATCTCCCTTAGCTCTTCGGCTGTCCCTCCCACCACTGCTTTCTGCCTGGCATGCCCAATAGCGGCAGCGTGGTGGGCTAGCCAGCGCTGAGCGTGGCCATCAGACTTGGCCTTAAACCCCAGCTCCTCGATGTAAACAGCTGAGTCACCCCGAATAAATCCTTTCAACTCCCTCGACCTCAGTTTCCTCACCTTGACAGTGGGATTTACGATAGCTGCCTCACAGAGCTGTTGGAAGGAGTCAATGGGAAAGATACTGGAAAAGGCCTGGCCCAGGACGGGGCACACAGGAGGTATTCGGTAAGAGGTACCACCTACTATTCTTCTGACTCTGCCTTATGTCCTGTGCTGGAGGCGGAGCTCCCTGCGGCCACTGTCCGAATGTACTTGATGTCTGTGTCCGCAGAATACAGAGCACATGGCCGTGCACACAGAGACCTTCAGAAAGAGCTGCATAAAAAATGACAGAATGAACAGATCACGGTAACGTGTAATCGAAAGAATTACAAGCAGACTGCTTCAGGGATTCCAAGGATAGTAAGGCATCTCGTTGTTGAGGATAGGAGAGAAAAGAGAAGGGTCAGGAGAGAGTTTAAGGAAGAGACAGATATTGGTAAGGAGCAATGACATGGAAAAACATTCCTGCCCAATGGGGGGCTTGAACCCATGTCTAATCCGGCTTGAGTGTGTCACTCTTTCCAAGCTGATGCCAGACCATAACTGATATTGTGATCGCTCCCCTAGCTTAAGTGGAAAGTCACGGGGGTAGTAAAAAGCCAAGAAACCCCAGTCCTAGTCCGCTAAAGACCTGCTGTGTCATCTTGGGCCTGGCACTTCACCTCCCTAAACCTCAGGTTCCACATCTATAAAATGCAGACCCAGGGACACCTGGGTGGCTCAGTCGGTTGAGCATCTGGCTTCGGCTCAGCTCATGATCCCAGGTCCTGGGATCGAGCCCTGTGTGGGGGCTCCCTGCATAGCAGGGAGTCTGCTTCTCCCTCTCCCTCTGCCCCTTCCCCTGTCCATGCTCTCTCTCTCTCTCTCTAATGGATAAATAAAATCTTATAAAAAAATAAAATGGGGACCTAAAAAAATGATCCACCTCACGGAGTTATGGAGAGGCATGCGTTCACCAAACAGCAGCCGCAATTTCTATTCTATCTTCTTCCCAGTGCTGTGAATGAATCTGCTCACCAGCTCTTCATGTTTGGTGAAACACAACTGACATCTAGGTGTGCTGAGCTGACCGGGGTGGTGTGGTGGGGTCGCCTGGGAGATCAGATTTTGCATAAAGCTTTGCATGTTGTGTCCTAGTCCTAGTTTTACCAAGCACTGAAAGATCTGGAACATCTCAACTCTTTTTGGCCTGGCTGCAGCTTCATAGGGCACATGACGGTTGGGGTAAAATGGGATTGCTAGAGAATTCTGTAAGCCTTCAGGATCATTAAGAAACTTGAGGCAACAGGCGCCTGGGGGGCTCAGTCGGTTAAGAAACTTGGGGCAACATTCCTACCGAAGGAAAAGAAAAGGAAGGAAAAGCTGGCTAAAACGTGGAGCCAGTGTGCAGAGAGCAGTGGGCCCGAATAAGGACGGGAGCGCGTGGCCATGAGGAGGCAAACAAGTGGCCAGGCCCAGAGGGTGACGACATGGGGGCGCCAGTGACGGGCTCTGCCTGTTCCGTTTCATATCTGACATGTTGGGTTTAAAGGTAAATAAAGCCATACACTCTATCAGACAAAAAGGGGGGAACTTCCAGAGCCATGATGATATATTAAATTCCATCCCAGGCTCAATAAAGTATGACTTATAAGGCTTGTAAAATCTTTACAGGGCTCCTGACAGCTCCACGTGTGTCGATGGCCAGAAGTATGGAACCTTTTGCAAAACATCTGCTAAATCATGCATCTTGGCTAGAATTTCCCTGTCTGTCCATGATGACAAAACACAGAGGGAGTGAAGTGCACCGAGGTTTGAAGGAGGGGCTGCGGGGGCTTTTGCACCATATAAGGGCTGCTTATTTAAAGTGGCATTTCGTCAGAGCTTCCATCTGTAAGATGCATTTCTGACCATGCTGGAGAAAAGCTGCTCTCTCCTAATCTTAACCATGCCCGCGCAACATGACTTTGTTTGTCACATATTGAATTACACTGACGTTCTACTAGAAGACACAAAGCTTCTGGTAACTTCTGACAAACATGAGCTTGAATAGATTAAGCTCAGCAGGCGAAAAAGAGGTTCCTAATAATTTTAACTGGAGTTCACGTACAGACGGGAAGGAATGGACTCTCACGGACAAGCAAATGGTTTTTCATTGTCCAGGAAATTTGCAAATCAGAGCGACCAGAACTTTTTCATTTCATGCTGAGTTTTGCTTCAGAACTCAAGTGTTTGTGGAGTGAGAACATGGAGAGACAGGCTGATAAAAGGGGCTTTCCTCTTTCCCCTTTCAATGCTATGTTTTGGATTTTTGAGGTTTTAAATAGCGTACTGCTCAGATGATTGGAATGCGAGCAAGGAAATGGAGGGAATACGCTCTTCTTCCCCTCCATCCTGTCTACTTTACCAAACCGGTTCTCTTGCTGGCCTCCAAGGACTCTGCCATGGGGGAGAAGAAACATACTTGGTTGGGACACCCAGAACTGGAGGCAAGACCCTTTGCCACTCCGATCTCTATCCAAACCCTTGGGGTTGAGACCGACCCGGTGACAATGGTGCCGCCTTCCCAATGCCCACTGAATTAGGTTAGTTGCTTACTTTCTAAAAATATTGGGATGGGAGATGGCTTTTGCCATGTCTGATACAACTACACAAGACAACTTTCACTGACCCCTATCTCAGGAGGGTGCATCGAAGTGGAAAACAACCAAATCCTATCAACCACTGGCCATCTGTTAAGGGTCTTCCGTGTGCCAGGTACATGCTTGGTATGAGCATGGAGGGAGAGCAGTAAAGAAGACAGGTGGGGTATCTGTCCTCATGAAGTTCAGTAGAGTGGGTAGGCAAGACATGGCGGGAGTGGGGGGTGGGGAGAGACGGTCGCTATGGCAGGAGTGCAAAGGTAGAGAGCTCAGGGCCTGGTGGGAGAGGAACAACAGCAAAGGAAGAATCACAACCCAGAGCGATAGTCTATGGGAGAAGGGCATTCAGGGACCATGGGAGCAGGGCAAAGGGATGGGCCCATTCCTCTGCCCCAGGGAAGATGGGGAGGGGCTTCGCATAGGGGTGCCATTAAACCAGGTCCTGAAGGATGAAATGGCTGACGAATGAGGTGGTCTAGGACCTCGGGGCTCTAGCAGCCACAATTTCCCCTTCAAGCAACTAGGACCTTTGAGTACAGACTGATATCCTCACTCAGCGAGCAGTCAAGAGTTAAACCTCACTTCTGCCAGTCCTTTTAAGGTTCCTGAAATCCCAGGGGAGGAAGGACTCGAAGCCTGCCTCATAGCAGTAGTAGGAATGCTTTCAAGGGAGGAAACTAGGAAACATCAAAGACAGGGTGTGTTTCTGGGTGAGTGGAAAGAGCCCTGGGTTTGAGTCCGGGCTTCACCACTAACTAACTGACTACATAAATAAATAACTAAATAACTCTTTGATCTTCAAGAAAACTTGTCATTTTCTCTCAGACTCAGTTTCTTTATCTGTAAAATGGTAGTAGGTAGGCATGCCCGCCTCCAGGTGTGGTTACAAGGATCAAGTGCAGGGATAAAGGAAAGGAGCTTTGTAAATTACAAAGCCCAATACAAAGGTCGGCTATTGTTTCCTGGAAGGGGAGGGACGGAGCAATTGGGGTTTATTCCTGGTGTCCTCTGCCAGGAAGCCAGTCCTTTCCCGACGAAACCAGCAGGCTTCCTGAGGGAGATGCACAGGCCTTTCCAACGTCCATGCAGACAGTGGGAGGGAGATCACTAAGCTGTCCGGCCGGGCAGCCTGGGTGGGTGTCTTCGTGGGGTAAGGGGTGCGGGGAGGCCTGCTGTGGTGATCTGGGGGAGAGCAGAAAGTCCGAGGAAATCCCTCCACCACGGTGAAGACCAGGACCGTGGTATGAGCCACTCAGAAGAGTCCTTGTGTGCAGCAGGCAGTAGCGGGGCAGGTCATAAAGAGCACTGCTGAGAGAGTTTGGTGAAGCAAAACCGTCCCAAAGGAGGAGGCAGCATAGCGCAGTGGTTCAGAGCACAGGCTCCCGAGCGAGTAACCCTGGACCTCCAGTCCCGTTGTGCGATCCTATGTAAAATGGGAAATCGTATAACCGGTTGACTAATTTACAGTGATCTGTTCCCTTCCCTAAAGGCAGGATACACTTTCCTGTCCCATTGACTTTGGACTTGGCCGTGTAACCTGTTTTGGCGCCTGCACTACGAGTGGACAGACATCTGCTGTGTAGAAGCAGGAGCAAGCTTTCAGTGCGCTCACGGAATTTGGCCCCGTCCCTCTTGTGCCTGCCGTGTAGGATCAGCACGCCCCGCATCGTGGCTGCTCCTTCAGCCTGGGTTCCAGAATGAGAACTGGGGCACCAAGGACAGCAAGCCGGATAGAGCCCAGCGGCGCCACAGCTGACCTGTAGCCTTCCCATAACCGGAACAAGAGATAGAAGGGTGTTCAAGTCAAGGGTTCACAAACTGCAGCCGTGGGCCAAGTATGGCCCGTTCCCTGTTTCTTTGTACAGCCCTTGAGCTCAAGATGGCTTCTACGCCTGTAAACAGTTACAAACGCATCCAAAGAATATGTCATGGCATGTGAAAGCTGTAGAAAAGTCACCTTTCTGTGTCCATCGATCAACTTTGATTGCAATACAGCCAGCCACGTTCATCTGTTTGCACAGTTTGTCCAGCTACCCTCGGGCCACGATGACAGACACCGTGTAGCCCCCAGAGCTTGAAATGTTTACTATCTGGGACGCTGGGGGGGAGCGCAGCTGGTGCAGCGTCCAACTCTCAGTTTTGGCTCAGGTTGTGACCTCGGGGTCCTGGGATCGAGCCCCGTGGCGGGCTCCGAGCTCAGTGGGGAGTCTGCTTGAGATTCTCACTCTCCCTCTCCCCCACCCCTCCCCACCACTGAAAAAAAAAAGTTTACTATCTGGCCCTTTACAGAAAAATTGTGCCAAACTCTGGTTGAAGCCCCCAAACACTGGGGTTATTTGTAGCTTCAGCAGAAGATCAGTAATACGGTAAAGCGCTTGTGTTCCCGAAGCCTCTGTTTCCTCATCTGCTGAGCAGAAGGGAAAACAGGACAACATTCATTGGGTTTTTAGGGGATTACATCAAATTGTATGTTTAATGCATCTAGATTGTGACGTGGCACACAGCAAGCATCCACAATTATTCCAGAAGAGCCATAAGATTCCTGTAGCAAACACAAGAGGAAGGTAGACAGACAAAGGAAAGGAAACTGAAGATAAGGACGCGATAAAATGCGGAGGGACCGAGACACTGGGCTTACTACCCGTGGCTAGATAATGCTCCGGATGACGGAGTCCTCCCAACTCGCTCAGGTACCACATGCTTCCGATACATCGTAACATTGCCATCGGCTGCTTAGTAAATCTGCTTCAGAGTCGTCTGCAAGGTGTAGCTTGATAAGCAAATATCTTGGGGCACAAGTTATAGTTTAAGAGCCCCCAAAGGGGCATTGTTAATATCAAAATGGTCCTTGATAATCACTATGTTGTACCCCTGAAACTAATGTGACATGTGTGTCAATGAAACGCAAAAAATACATATTTTATGTGTGTGTGTCTGTGTGTGTGCGTGTGCACACGCGTGGGTATAGAAGACCCCTGGTGACCATCCTTCCGGTATCTGACTTGGTACCCAGACAGTAATCTCCCTGGGCCCCTTGCACTTGGTAGCCAAACGTAGCTGAGGGGCCAGGTGAGTAATGCCCTGAGAAAGGATGGCCACACTGAGCCGGAATTCCACATGGACTAAGGGTTGGTGGAGCACCTGACGCCCAGGGGTCGGCAAATTGCATAGAAATGGTTTCTATGCAGCCTTCTTCCTTGACTCCATGCCCATACATATCAACATAGAGCCATCAGTATAAATCACTTGTGCAGCGCGTTTATTCTGCTCTGGTCTCCAGCCCCTGGATGTCCAGAGGAAGAAAGCAGGTAAGATTAAAAGGGTGATTTTTAAAAAGGGCTTCAGAAGGCATTCCAGAACTCCTCTGGATGCTCAGAAGGGGACATAAATTAAAATCCTTCAGGAAAGAACAAAAATGCTGGTCCCTTCTGCTCTACTCCTTCTGGAGCCCTGGGAGGCCTTCCTAAAATTAAATTAATTCCCTTTCTCTCCAGAAGCAGATTCAGTGGCAAGCCAATGTGGCTGCGCCACCTGATTCAACTCCACATTTTCCCCGGTGTAATCCACGCTAGGCAGAATATTGAAAAGTATTCCCAAAGTAGGGAGAATTTGAATTAATTACGTACTTTATTTAACTTCTACGGTTCTAAAACTGACGTGTCTCATAGGTGATCCTTCGAAGGCTAGATGATGTGGAAATATTTTAGTCATTGGCCAAATATTTGGTGCTTTTCTCCCTTTCCAGATGTAAAATCCATTAGTTGCTAAGGCTGCCTCTGTGTTGCTGTAAAATGGGAACCAGAATGCTTTTCTCAGAAATATTAGATACTCCAAAAGTTTCTTTGGAAGCTCACCATTCAAAGCATCTGTAACATAAGACTGGGAACTCCGAGGTACCTCTGCCTTGATACTTGCTATGAGGAATTCATCAGGCTGTTCTGAATCCGCTAAATCATCTTGACGGCTTGCTGCAGCATTCTCAAAAACACATGCACCATTTTGTCATGGAGATCACCTTTTGATTTTTTTTGTGATGGTCCAAACAAGCCAAAAAGCTTCCAAGTAATTTGGGGCTAAAGAGAAACACATTTCAGAAAGGTCCCAGAGCAGCCCCTCTGCTGACACCCCGGGGCTGAGCAGGCCTCCAGACCCTCCATGTCCCCTCAGAAGCTTCCTCATACTTTTTTTTTTCAATAAAACTTTATTTACAAAAACAGGCAGCTGGCCAGATTTCATCTGTGGGCCATAGTTTGCTAACCTCTCTCAAAATTCTATGTAGACATTTTTTTTTATTATGTTATGTTAGTAGGCTTCCCCATCCTCAATTTCCTTTCCTGTCAGCCTGGGGCTTTGGTAGAACCCCTAAGACTTTCCGGTTCCTTTCCTACTTTTCTCTATGAATAAATCATGCAAAAATCTGCCGCCATTCCTCACTTCTCCTGTCACTTAATCTGAGCTCATCTGTTCTTGCCCATCAGCATTTTCCCTTCATCTCCCAACAGCAGTCAGGAGAGGCAGAGAGTTCACATTCTCTTATTCACTGTGGCCCCCTGGACGAGGAGCCCCCTGAGAACAGAGGCCACAGCTTATTCCTGTGTCTGCAGGACACACTGCCTGGCACATGGCAGATGCTTTATATATATATAAAATGAAAGGATGAGTGAATGAAACAGTCAGTCAATGAATTCATTTATTCTAGAAATATAATGACACTATCCGGAACCTGTGAGAGAACTGGCTGAGTGTTCTTTGTGGGGACTTGTAAGCTCTTCCAAGGCTCCTCGGAGCCTCTGTTAAATTCCTGGGTCTCTGTGATGATCTTGGCAAGCAGCGAGCCAGTGGGGTTGTGGGTATGCAACCTGTTTCTCAGTTTACTGAGTGACGGCATGTCTGTGATGCCCACTGCAGACTTCTGCGGCTGAGGGAACATAGGAAGTGTGTTCCTGCCTCTGTCAGGATTGTGAAAACAGGTCTTCCTGCCCCACTCGTGCTGAGCCTACAAAAGACCCTTTGCTGGCGTCTTTGTCACCGAGAAACGTAACTACATCGCCTTCTTGGTCACCTTCTCCCTGTCACCCTCTCGTCCCCTGTTCTGTATCAGAACAGAAGATGATGGTCATGGCGGCAGTGGTGATGGCGGTTATGGATGACACAGAAGTGCGGCATTCTGTGTGGTCTCAAGTGATTTCCTGATGGAAATGTAATCTTGCTCAGGTGTTTACTCAGCTCTGCCAATACGTATATAGCTTAAAGCAGCCCTTCCTTCCCTTTTGACCGAAAATCTCTCTTACAATGACCTCGACCCTAACCCATTGCATTAAATTAGGGTTTAATTTAATGTAGTCAATTCTAAATGTGGATTATTCCAACAGTGGATGATCTACAGAAAGGTGAAACTCTAAGCTGGCTTTCTGCGCCCCTCCCAACCTTCCGCCAACCTCCGACTCCACACACAGCCTCGCATCTGACCTGCTTTCTCTTCTTGGTATGACCTCAAGCAACACAAACCAATTTCATTGTCAGCCTAAAAGAAAATACATGGATGTCAAACCTGTTGCCCAAAACTGGTATAATCCAATCAAGCATTCGCTCTGGACTGTTTTGCTGATATGCGAGGTGATGAAAACAAAATGAGCATGTCAGGCACGGTGGGAGTTGTTTCGAGTTTCTGAAGCCAATAAGGTGCTGTTCTATAAATTGCTACTGCACTATGCCCAGCAGAGCCCTGGTAGCCCTAATGAAGAAATGTTTCTCTGAGAATGCCAGTTTGCTCCAAGGAATAACTTCCCCAGTTTGACAACAGCATGCAGTCACTTCTACAGGTGAGGAATATTTTATACTCTATGAGGTCCATTGTTTAATTGGCTGGATGTTACTGTGAAGCCGTTGAAAAGAAATACACTTGCCATTACTCTTAACTCTGCCATTACTCTTAACTCTCCATCTCAAGGATTTATATTAATAACCTGGGCCTGCTTGCATATTCAAACGTAACTATGAGAGCAAAGTATCAGTGCAACAGATGAGGTTCGATGTTCATGAAAGAACATTTGTTAGGGGCGCCTGGGTGGCTCAGATGGTTGAACGCCTGCCTTCGGCTTGGGTCAGGATCTCCAGGTCCTGGGATTGTGCCCGCATCAGGCTCCCAGCTCAACGGGGAGTCTGCTTCTCCCTCTCCTGCCTCTCATCTTGCTTGTGCTGTCTCTGTCTCTCTCTCTCAAATGAATAAAGGAAAAAATCCTTAAAAAAAACATTTGTTAAATGGACAAGATAGCTTGAAATGATGAATTAGAGGGGATAAAAATATGCACCCCTTCCAGATTCGAATGAACGGTTTGGACACACCCCTGGATCAATTAAGAGGTTATTTACATGTAGTAACCTTAAAATGAATTCTCTCTCTCTGTGGAGATCCTGCCTATCTGTCAAATCCCAGTTCAAATGCTGATTTTTATGAAGCCTGATCTCCCAACGGGACCATCCAGGAAGCAAGAACAGAACAGACAAATGCCCAACTATGGAACTGAGAAAAGGTCACGAACGCTGGAAAATAGCAAGCAAGGGTGAGAGAGGGAGCGAAGGCACTGGCAGAGGACTGGAGGCGTTCTTTATTCTAGGAGTAGTAGGAAGCAATTGAAAAAATGACACTGGGGGTGGAATGAGGGCAATATGATCTCACTGGCTTTCTCAAAAGAGCACTGCTTTTGCAGTTCAGAATATAGAGAAAAGGGAGATAAGAGTGGAAACAAGACCAGTTAGTTGGCTTCCGGCGGTGTCCAAGCAAGAGAGGATCGTAGCCCAGCCCAGCGGCGTGGCAGTGGAGGTGGTGAACAGTAAACAGGTTGGCTACATTTCGGACGTGTTGGATCTGCAGGATGCAAGGGGTGAAGTCTGAAAAGGAAGTATGAAGACCCTCTGTTCCGGGGCATGGGCTTGAGCAGCTAGCTGGTGGTCATGACACAGAGATGGGGAACCCTCGAAATAGCACCTTGGGGTACTTTTCAATTAAGAGATGTTTGTAGTCTAAGGGGCTATGAAATCTCAACTCTGTGCTAAGCATCTCGGATTAATTTCAGTCCAACTAGCTTGTCTCAACCTTCTTAGTCTATGTTTAACCAGTGAATTCATTAAGACATATTGATAAAAGGTCCACTGTGTGGCCAGCATTGCCCATGATCAATGTGGGGGCAAAACAGAACCTTGAAAAAGAACACCAGAGCTTTCGTGATGGCCATTCGAGAATCTCTATTGGAAGTACACAACTTGAAAGAAATGTCGCTCTCCAGTTAGAAATGGTAATCCAGACCAAGTAATCATAGTTCCTGATGAGTAAAAAAACTTTTAAAAATAATATGTAAATTGGGCAACTATTTCAGTAGATGCAAAACCAGGTTAGATATGGGGTTGAGTGTCAGGAATTAGGAAGACGTTGACATAGCATGGCATATAAAACAGACAAGGTAGATTATGTTTAAAGCACTGAACTAAGAGTCCCTTACTTATGGTCCCGATTTTGCCACAAAATCACTTTTTGACCTTAGGCAAAAGTCCCTTTGTTTCCTGGGCCACAGTTTCCCCATATACATAGTGCGAAGGTTGGACTAAATGGTCTCTAAGATCTTTCTGACCCTACCACTCTGTGAGTCTAGGTCAGAAAAAGTCTAACCAGGGGCTCCTGGGTGGCGCAGTCTTTAAGCATCTGCCTTCGGCTCAGGGTGTGATCCCGGCGTTCTGGGATCGAGCCCCACATCAGGCTCCTCCACTGGGAGCCTGCTTCTTCCTCTCCCACTCTCCCTGCCTGTGTTCCCGCTTTCGCTGGCTGTCTCTCTCTCTGTCAAACAAATAAATAAAATCTTAAAAAAAAAAAGAAAAGAAAAAGAAAAAGTCTAACCAGGAGTCTCAAGTCTAGGGATTGAGTTAGGTACTATGACAAGCTTTTCCTGAGACAATGAGATGAAATACACTCAAGATAAAATGATTTATTAAAATTATATCTTGTCAAGGCACCAAAGAGTTAGAAATGTGGAAATTAAAAGTTGTAGAGTCGACGTGTAATCCAGAAAAAAGAAATTTATAGTATAAGAGAATAAGAATTGCGTAGTGTTCCTACAGCATAATCAGGAGAGAGTGATCTGTTCTAGGCAGCAATCTCAGTTATTTAGACAGAAACGTACAAAGAGCAAAGAACATGGAGTCTTTGGGACCCCAGAGCCTGACAGGAACATCCTAGAAAACCCATTTTGCTTTCCCTTCACTGTGAGTCCTTGCCCAGGAAGCTTCTGAGTGGTGGACTGCACAACCAAGGACGGTGCCTATCACACCAGTGGTCTCATGTGGCAGCCTGGGAGCCCCTCTCATAGCAAACTAATTACCCGACTTTCTGATTTCCATTTCGTCTCTTGTAAGTTTCTCTTCTTTTTTTAAAGATTGTATTTAATTTATTCATTTGAGAGAGTGAGTGAGCACGAGTGAGGGGGAGGGGCAGAGGGAGAAGCAGGCTCCCTGCTAAGCAGGGAGCCCCATGCCGACCTCGATCCCAGGACCCTGGGATCCTGACCTGAGCCAAAGGCAGATGCTTAACCAACTGAACTACCCAGGCGCCCCTAAGTTTTTCTTCTAAGAATGAATTCTTAGAACACCCCTTGGCGAAAAGGATTAAAAACAAACAAACAAACAAAAAAAAAACAAAAAAAACCTGGCACCTGGAGTTGAACTAGTCTCAAAAGCATGGGAACCAGAAAGGAAGTAAACACACCATGTGAGTCAGAGTTATGTTACATTTTGATTGAGATGCAGCCTTGTTATGGTGGCGATCGTTATGAGGCTACATACTGATACACTCTGGCTTCTCCACTTCTTTTTTATTTTTTTAAGATTTATTTGAGAGGGGGGCAGGGCAGAGGGCAGAAAGTAGACGCCGTGCTGAGCGTGGAGCCGGATGTGGGGCTCGTAATCGAGCCCCTGAGATCACGAGCTGAGCTGAAATCAAGGGTGGGTCGCTCAACTGCCTGAGCCACCCAGGCGCCCCTGGCTTCTCCAGTTTTTCAGGTGCTCACTACCAGCAAACCAAGAGTCTGCAAAGGCTGCTCCCTGGGCATTTTTCTCTGTGTCGCACAGCACTGTGGCACTGAGTTTCTACACCCGTCAGACTGTAAGGAAAGCACGCTAAGAGTAAAAGCCAACAATTTCATCCTTGAAATGGAAAAAGCTCCTGGCAGACATCATTAATTTCATCCTCACCACATTCCTATGAGGTAAGCATCAGACTCATGTCTTACCCGATACCCCAGAACTTGTCTTATAGGAGTAGGAAAGTCTTAGTTAGTGCATTGAACTGATCCCAAATGTATCCTTCTTTCGTACCTCAATTTCCTACTTCTTATTAGAAAGCAGCTAAATTCTCAGAAGTCTTTTCATGTGTATAAGTAGTTTACATGGTAGGAAGTGATTTTCCCCATTTGTCAAATATGCAGAGTGATTATTAAACAATGCAAATGGGGGGGGTGCTTGGGTGTGTAGCCTCCGTAATTTAAAATTCTGAAATATTTGGAGAGCAACACTGGGAATTCTACTACACTCTCCGTAAACCGACTGTGAAAATATTATTAGAAAACAATCGTAGAGGGGGCGCCAGGGTGGCACAGCGGTTAGGCGTCTGCCTTTGGCTCAGGGCGTGATCCCGGCGTTGTGGGATCGAGCCCCACATCAGGCTCCTCTGCTATGAGCCTGCTTCTTCCTCTCCCATTCCCCCTGCTTTTGTTCCCTCTCTCGCTGGCTGTCTCTATCTCTGTCAAATAAATAAAATAAAATCTTAAAAAAAAAAAAGAAAACAATCGTAGAACACAGCTTCGGCACGTCTTTATGAAGGCAGCTCAAAATTCCGTCTTCACGCAATGTTTTATTATCAGCGGTTGAAGGATTTGATTCAGTTGCAGCCAAAAGTGACAAAACGAAAACCAATTAAATCATGTGGGGGAGGGGCTGTCTGGAAACATCTTGTTTAAATTGTGCAGTAAACATGTGGTTTCTAATTCTCTTGGTGACTGTGTTTCCTCTAAAAGGATGAGAAGCCCTTGCTCCCCAGTTCCCTGGTCCCCTACACAATGTTTATTCCATTTCTAGAGTCAGCTGGAGCCTGGATTCTTTTACAGAAAGAAGAAAATAAGAGGCAAAGAAATACGAAATTCTTTGGATCTGGTTTGCTTTTCCTTTTTTAAATTTGAATGCAGAAAAGTACACACAAAGGAAAACAGGCTATCTGATAATTTGATGTCTGAGCTCTGGGAGCAAGAGTTTTAAATTGGGTAAGCTGGCCTGGAAGTCCACGGCTAATGAAAGGTAGCCAATCCCAGAAAAAGCCAAACCAGAAGTTGAGCCCTGGGGAGTAATTAAACTGGGAAAAGACCCAAAATACTTCTCCTGGAAAGAAATGGAAACACAAAAGTATAATCTCTCTCTAAACAGACTGGCCAACTATCTTGAATAGTGAGCGCCCTGGATGATAATTCCATTTTCTATCCCTTGCAGTTTTCCTCAGTTCATTTTAAATAAAAAGTTCAAAGTCTACATTCTGTTGCTGTCAGACATACTTTTCACACCTTGAAGGAAGGGAATTCAAAATTGGTTTTGAAGTGTCTTGCAGACGGAGACCTTTTTTTTTTAACCACTTTCGTGTGTCCCTTGTAACAATTAGCTACTTATTTAGGAGTGTGTGGGGAAAGGAGAACAGTACCCCCCACAGAAAATAAAATTGTGCTTTCCACTTTTTTTTTTAAAGATTTTATTTATTTATTTGACAGAGAGAGAGACAACCAGCGAGAGAGGGAACACAAGCAGGGGGAGTGGGAGAGGAAGAAGCAGGCTCATAGCGGAGGAGCCTGATGTGGGGCTCGATCCCAGAACACCGGAATCACACCCTGAGCCGAAGGCAGACGCTTAACCGCTGTGCCATCCAGGTGCCCCTGTGCTTTCCACTTTGGAGGCTTTCAAGCTACACTGGACTCTACTTCAATCTTCATGTCAAAAGACCGATTTGAAAGAATAGATTTTCTGTGCCCCGGACCAAATCCATAAANGCTTTCCACTTTTGAGGCTTTCAAGCTACATTGGACCCTACTTCAATCTTCATGTCAAAAGACCGATTTGAAAGAATAGATTTTCTGTGCCCCGGACCAAATCCATAAAAAAATACAATTGATCCATCTTCAGGAACTGTTCTAAACCTCCTGCAAGGGAAGGCTACAGCTACTTTAGCACTTAAATAGACTCTGGATTGGAACTATATAATGTACAGATATATGTAAACTTATCAGCGTGTAGTTTTTAATGAATTCCTAGTCAACCCATGACTATTCGGTTTGCAGCCCTTCTTAATGATTTCCTACAAGGAACTGATTTCATCGAAATGTGTTTCCAGATAATGAAATAAAGGGAACAAGGCAGAATAGTTTCAGGTTTCGGCATTAGCTTCAGATGTTCGGGAGCTTGTGGCCAGGTATAGAACCCTGGAAGCTGTCAAGGAAACAGAGTGGCTTTGTGTGCCTGGTAGGCTCTTCTGCCTCTGCCGTCTCGCTTCCTCATTTACACTCACTGAAGCAGTAATGTCTGTGCCTTATGAATGTTCCGACTCACGTGACACACTTTTCAGAAAGATACTAAAGGAAGAATAGATTCTTAAATAACCAAAACGTTCCCTGCGAAGGCCTAATTGAAACTACACACTTTATTTTGAAATGTTCTCCAAAAATAACATTTGCCTTGAACCAGGAGTCTCTTGAATTTAATCCTCAGAATAGAGACTATCAAGTTAATAATCACTGTAAAACTTCCAAGCATTAGTCTTGAATTCCCTCAATACCTGCTCTTAGAGGAAAGATAAAATGTGATCATCTTTAATCATCACAACGTTACCTACTTAATTAAAAACCCACTGATGGTCCTTCAACTCATGAATGGATAAGCAAACGGTGGTATATCCATAAAAGGGAATACTACTCAGCAGTAAAAAGGGAAACAAGGTAAATGACCCTTGCTCAAAGCAGTATGCTAAGTGAAAAGAGCTAGACTCGTATGGCTACGTATTTTGAGATTACACTATATGTCATTTTAGAGAAGGGAGGCAAAAAACTATAGGGTCGCAGGGCGCCTGGGTGGCACAGTGGTTAAGCGTCTGCCTTCGGCTCAGGGCGTGATCCCGGCGTTATGGGATCGAGCCCCACATCAGGCTCCTCCACTATGAGCCTGCTTCTTCCTCTCCCACTCCCCCTGCTTGTGTTCCCTCCCTCGCTGGTTGTCTCTCTCTCTGTCGAATAAATAAATAAAATCTTTAAAAAAAAAAACAAACAAACTATAGGGTCAGAAACATCAGTGGATGCCAGAGGTTGGTGGGGGAGGGAGTGGTTGACTACACANCCCAAACAAACTATAGGGTCAGAAACATCAGTGGATGCCAGAGGTTGGTGGGGGAGGGAGTGGTTGACTACACATAAGTGGGGGGGATATTTTGGGAGGTTATGAAAGTGCTTTTATGGTGATTTGGACGGGAATCAGAGATTTGTCAAAACTCATAGAACTATACACTGAAAAGGGTGAATTTTACTATGTGAGTTATACTTCCATAGACCCGACCTTAAAAAAATAAAACTTGCTTTTTACTCCCTCCATCTAAACAAATCCACACTGGTGGTAATTTAGGCTTAGTATGTATAACTTCGCAGTATAGCCACACAACAAATCACGAATATTATCGTTACAGAAAACCAGCCCACAGATTGGAATTATTCTAAGCCAAGGGGCTCTGAAGCAAAATTTCATTACAATAATCTTTTTTAAGATTTATTTATTTATTTATTTAAATCTTATTTATTTAAATAAATCTTATTTATTTATTTGAGAGAGAGAGAGAGAGAGAGGGAGAGAGTGCGTGAGGGGGGAGGGGCAAAGGGAAAGAATCTCAAGCTGACTCTCTGCTGAGTGGGGAGCCCAACACAATGCTTGATCTCACGACCCTGAGATCATGACCTGAGTGGAAATCAAGAGTTGGACACCTAACTGACTGAGCCACCCAGGCACCCCACAATTATCTTTATAATAATACTTTCTCACCAAAAAATGTTTTAAAGTCTCCATGGAAATATAATACTAAAAGTTTCACTATACAGTCCAGGCAAAAATGACCCAAGGTTATCTCCAGACGAACTATGAAGAGGTAGCACTTTTGGGGCACCTGGTTGGCTCAGTTGGAAGAGCCTGTGACTCTTGATCTTGGGGTCGTGAGTTCAAGCCCCACGTTGAGTGTAGAGATTACTTACAGAAATAAAAACTTAAAAAAACAAAGTAAAATAAAGTGGTAGCACTTTTATAATATGGTGTTTACATATATCTCCGAACCTAGATGAATTACGTTTTTCTATTTATGGCATACCGAGCCATCAATAAAGGGACAATTGGAAACTTTTTTACTGTTTGATCATATTATACTTCTGGTAAACCAATATTTTTTCTACTTTGTAATTAGTATTCTGATTATTATACTGAGAACTTTCAAAACTTCCGCCCATCCAGAGAGCTAACATAAAGGGCACAAACACTTACGGTATGTCTACTATGTGTCAGACGCTATACTTGCCCTCATCACATTTAGTTTAGAAATTTTGTGAAGTACGTGTGACTATCTTTGTTTTGTCGGTAAGGAAGGCAAGGTTGAGAGAGATGAAGTGACTTGTCCCAAATCATCCAGCCAGTTTATGGTACAATCTGGGTCCCAACCCATGTCCAGCAGCTCAGAAGTTGAAGGGCTTGAAGGTGAGTGAGGTCCCCTGGGGGACGAGAGAGGCCTGACGCTATGAAAGGTCTACACAATAAAGCTGGAACACCAGTATTTGATTCAAAATATAGCCAAAGCTCTTTTCATTAGCTCAAGACATCTCATTTAAGGATCGCTCGTGGACCTGACTGTCCTAACTTCATCCATTTTTTTTTTCTCCAGCTCAAATTGATTCCCTACATTTCACGGGGTCTTAGAAAAGATCTTTAATCTTTCAAGCCTGCAGACACAGTCGGACATTTGAATGTTATTTAACGATGTGTTTGTAAAGGAAAAAGCCAGGACACTGACTTAAAGACGCCCTTAGAGTGCTCAGTTTTCTACCTAGCGTCACAGTTCAGGCAGACAAGTAACAAAGATAAGTAGGGAAAAGGCAGCATTTGCATGAAATCCCAAGCATGTCTCCTCTTCTCGAAAGTAGCTATGTACAAAACATACATTGCAGTCTGAAAAAGACAACACTATCTCAAATTGCTTCCTTTCTTTTCCTCAGATGATTAAAAGATTAAAGAGAACACGAATGCCTCTTTCCTGTACTAGGAACTCCTGCGTGGAGAAGCATGGCCCAGCTAACTTTTGAAATATCCAGTAGTTTCAAATGACAAAACCCTTCCCCAGCGACGGACGTTTAATGTCATCTGTGTATTCGTAGAATCTTAAGGCATTTCATTTCAGGGTATTATTAAAATCCCTGACATTTGAAAATCAAGTGAAATCCCCAAAGTTTGTCATTAAAGGAGGGACGACATTTCCAAACTAAATTATACATTTCATCTGACAAATGCCTGTCTGAAATGTGCCAGAAAAACCTACCACAAGAGCCTATGAACACAAAACCTAGTACGTGCCAGCCCTTAAGAGTCTCCTTTCGGAATCCAAAACCCAAAGTTGCTAAACAAAATGTTTATGTAATACTGATCAGAACTCATTACTCTTCTCTAGATGAAATGCTAAGGAAAAGGGGAATGAAAAATCCAGAATGAATTCCTTGGAAACAAAAAAGAAGCATCATGTGTGGTTCCGCACACTCTGATTTTTCACGCGCAGTTCTGAAGGAGCAGCATTTGGGCTTTCTAATTACATTCAGCACTCAGGCCTATTTCAAAGCAACTGAATTCGCAGCCACACTACTCCTTTGCTCTACGAGGCAGTTTGCAAATTATTTCTTTAACAGCTAAAACTCTGAGATAAGAAAAGAGCCAAGTTCACACTATGTTTTGAAACTTCCTGACTTCAGTGTTTTTTGAATGCTCTTTTAACACTGTTTTGAACCAATTTTTCTTTAGTTGGCCCTCAAAGGTGTCTTGTTTTTTTCAATTTGAAAAGAAAATTTTAAAAGCCAGTTAGCTGTGAAGTCCCTCCCACAGGCAGATTTAATTACCTGACAAATGTTTCCCATACTTATCATACCCTTCTATTGCTTTAGGAAGCAGGCTCCCCTTGAGGGAGGAATGACCAAGGACTAAGGAAGTGTGTGGGGTGAAGGCAAAGGGAAACCCACTTCCTTGGTGGGGACAGCCAACCTAACGTACAAGACAAGAAATCCGTTCCAATTGGTTAGATATAAAATTACTAATAAATTATTGGTGTTTTCAGCACTTTGCATTGTCAAGGACCTAACTCAAGGACCTAACTCAAATATTCATTTCTTTCAGGATATTTTCGTATGCTAAGACTCTCTCTGGTAACCAGATGTCATATTCCAATCTTTTGAAATCGCATTAGGTGGCCTTGTACTCGTCTCCACTAGATATTGAAGAGAGGCCCAGATGCTCAGAGAAGATCCAAGGGATGAGGTAATGAGACTTGTTTCTTATAAAACAGCACTGGACAGTTAGCTTGCTAAAAAATGTGATTTAGAAAACTGTACATTGATTACACAAAGCATGTCCAGAAGAAAAATAAAGAAATACACACACACAATAAACTAGAATAACCACTATGCTAAAACTGGGAATATGAAAGACATTTTTCTTCCTCTCTTTTAACTTTCCTTTTCGAATTTTCTTTAAAGAGTATGCATTTTCTTTACATGGAAAATTAAATTGTAAAAAGATTATTTCTTTACCTCACAGAGCTGACAGCTTTGTCTTTATGGCCAGGTCACTTTTTTGACAAACAGTTGCCACGAGCGCCTCCATGGACACCCATTGGTTTTGCTGATAGGTAGTAGTGACTTATGGTTTCAAGTCTCTTCAAAGATTCAGAGCCTATTTATTCCATAACTTTAATTCCTTACTCACAACAATTTGGAGCCTATCAATTCATTCTGTCAATAGAGATCAAAAGAATCATTTCCAGGGCGCCTGGGTGGCACAGCGGTTAAGCGTCTGCCTTTGGCTCAGGGCGTGATCCCGGCGTTATGGGATCGAGCCCCACATCAGGCTCCTCCGCTATGAGCCTGCTTCTTCCTCTCCCACTCCCCCTGCTTGTGTTCCCTCTCTCGCTGGCTGTCTCTATCTCTGTCAAATAAATAAAATCTTTAAAAAAAAAAAAAGAATCATTTCCATCATCAACACATTTTCACAGGGGACCTCCAAGGTAGGGATTAGGAGTCTCTCCCTCCTTTGTATTTCTATGGAACTTCTTGTCCCTGAAGCTTATTTGCCATTGAGCACTATTGCTGACTCATAGTCTATCATGTTTTCATGTACGCATGTGTCCTTTACCAAATACGTAATAAACTCCCCGAGAGAGCAGTGATGCTTTTTGTCCCAAGCTTCACAATATGGTACCTTGGAAATGAGAGTGACTCAGCATTTGTGATGACATATCAAACTCAGACACATACCTAGACCAATCCGTGGGGCGGTGGGGATGGAATGAGCAGGATAGATTAGCACTGGTCATGAGCCACCCCCTTGGAGCTGAGAAAGGGGTCACTTTTCGAGCATTTGGGAAAGAGAACACTGAAACAAAACAGGGGACCCACCAACGAGGAGAAAAGGGCTGAGCTTCTCAGGAGTGGCTGTACCTGCAGCAGCAGCAGATGATGATGATGATGACGACGACGACGACGACGATGGTAACTATGTTGGTGTCAAAGACTTCAACAGTGAGAAGATTAATTGATGAGACTCTGGGATCTGGAGCATGGAGAGAAAATGGGCGAATACGATCGGAAGGATGTCATTCACTAGAATTTCTAGCACTATATGTAGACAACATAGACAACACAAACACATATTGGTATCTACAACAAACACCCACAACACAGGAAATAGAGAAAGGCAGGTACGGTTTAATTACACCGCACTCTAAAAGTGCCCATGCCAGAAACTTATTTGTTTTAGACAATTATTTTATTTCTCATGTGTGGAAAACATAAGCTACAGCTAAATAAGGAAAGACTCGTGCTGTAAGTTTGCAAATTACGATTTGACATGCTCAAGAATATAAAGTGATTCATAATATAGATTCCATTGATGTGTTGCAGTACGTTCTAGACTGTTTTTTAAAATGTGGATTGTTTGGTTTTTGTCTTACTTGTTTTTGCATCTTCCTTGAGGCTTACACAGGCCTTTGCACCGATACGTGCGGAATAGATATCTGATGAATGAGTAAATGAGTGAGTGAATAAACTAAAAAATTGTGGAAAACAGAGAATATAATGCTCGTGCTATCCTAGTATGAACATTATGCCCCTGATGACACATAATACTATCTTGCCATCATTCTGATCTCCAAAAAATACACCAAGGTTCAGGGAAGATATGACAATGTACAATGTAGATGGGAGCCGATCTAAAGTTGAGTCAGCGTATTTTCTTCCTCTTCCAAAAAAACAGTAATTGAAAAGCATATACTTCAGCAAACTAGTTTCAGATGTTAGTTTCCAACTAACTCAAAGCAGTATAAAGAGAGAGGTGACTTCTCACTTGTGCTGGAGAAGCCAAACAGCAGCATGACAGCAAAGCTCAGGTTGACTGAGTAATCATCAGCGAACAGCTCATTCACAGAGAATACACACACACACACACACAANCAAAAAATACACCAAGGTTCAGGGAAGATATGACAATGTACAATGTAGATGGGAGCCGATCTAAAGTTGAGTCAGCGTATTTTCTTCCTCTTCCAAAAAAACAGTAATTGAAAAGCATATACTTCAGCAAACTAGTTTCAGATGTTAGTTTCCAACTAACTCAAAGCAGTATAAAGAGAGAGGTGACTTCTCACTTGTGCTGGAGAAGCCAAACAGCAGCATGACAGCAAAGCTCAGGTTGACTGAGTAATCATCAGCGAACAGCTCATTCACAGAGAATACACACACACACACACACAAGATAGTTCAGATGAACATTTATGTCATGTCTCTGCACATTGCCAGGATAAGAGAGTGGACAGGAAAAACAATTAAGGAAATTTCAGCAGGGCAGGTGCACAAGAAGATAGTACTTTAAAGTAATTTTACTAAAAAAGATCAATTACCCAGGAGAGAAAGGCTCGGCACCTCCAGAAGTCTACAGGAGCATTCTGTAAGAAAGAGCCAAGTAATTGGAAATGTACATGCAGCTGTGTGAGCTCTCAAAAGATTTAGTGATGAAATATTTTTCTTTAGAAACAACTAGGGAATAGTGTATTTCCCTGAAATTGACATTAAACAGAAACAAGATTTCTGATAACAATGTGTAGATAAGAAGGCTTTCATTCAGAAAGTAGCATCATGGGAGAGATTGTGGTGCTCTGTATAGCATGGAAAATGACAGCAGATAGGACCTGGTGAGAAAGTATCAAGAACCCCTCCTTTAAGCCACATTTATAGATGGCATCTTGAGACATTACGGTCATAGCCCATCCAGTGACTCTTAAGGGTATTCACAATTGGGCAGAAGCAGCAGAAGGGTGTGTCAGGCATGTTACCAATTAACCATGCAGGCCATTCATTTAACAAACTTTTGGCAAACTTTCCCTAAGCATGAAATGGGAATGAAGAAAAGTCTCAGTGGAAAAGATGGGAATAAAGGAAATAATATAAATGAAATGGTTAGGCCTTTAAAAGAAATGAACAGCAGAGGGGCGCCTGAGTGGCACAGCGGTTAAGCGTCTGCCTTCGGCTCAGGGCGTGATCCCAGAGTTATGGGATCGAGCCCCACATCAGGCTCCTCCGCTGGGAGCCTGCTTCTTCCTCTCCCACTCCCCCTGCTTGTGTTCCCTCTCTTGCTGGCTGTCTCTAGCTCTGTCAAATAAATAAAATCTTTTAAAAAAAAAAAAAAAGAAATGAACAGCAGAAACAGGGGGCAATAGGGGCGCCTGGGTGGCTCAATTGGTTAAGCATCTGCCTTTGGCTCCCGTCATGATCACCGGCTCAGTGGGGAGCCTGCTTTTCCCTCTGCCCCTCCCCCCTGCTTGTGCACTCGCTTACTCTCTCTCTCTCCCTCAAATAGATAAATAAAATCTTGAAAGAAAGAAAGAAGAAAGAAAGAAAGAAAGAAAGAAAGAAAGAAAGAAAGAAAGAANGCTCTCTGTCTCTCTCCCTCAAATAGATAAATAAAATCTGAAAGAAAGAAAGAAAGAAAGAAAGAAAGAAAGAAAGAAAGAAAGAAAGAAAGAAAGAAAGAAAGAAGGAAGGAAGGAAGAANCAAAGAAAACAAAGAAAAGAAAAAGAAAAAGGAACAGGGAGCAGGAGAACGTAGGAGTAAACGAGTGGGATTCCAGAGGCAGATTACCCACAATCGAACCATGTCTCCACCANACAAAGAAAACAAAAGGAAAAAGGAACAGGGAGCAGGAGAACGTAGGAGTAAACGAGTGGGATTCCAGAGGCAGATTACCCACAATCGAACCACGTCCACCATTTACAACCTGGGCAAGTTCCTTAAACTCTGAGACTCAGTTTGTTCATCTTTAAAATGAGAGATATAGTAAACACTCCACAGAGTTATTGTGAGAACTAATTCAAACAGTGACCCCAGTGCGTGGCATGGAGGAGTACTCAATAAATGTTAGGTTTTCCCTTCTGCTACTATATTCATGAATAATAAAACTGTTGATGAGGGACTGCTGTATTATTATATGGACTGCAAGTAGATAGGGCTTCTTCCCACATATTAAAATCAACTTCTTTCATATGTGAATAAACCGATCCAAATTATTCCATATGTTTCAGCAGAAGAAAGGAAATGGCTTTTATGAAGTAGCATTTCTATTGAATTTAGTAATCACTCTACAACAAATTAATCTCTGTGGCTTGGTGAGTTGTTTCATATGGAATTCCCTTTGTCAGTGGCAAAATAGCAACATTCCCATTTTAAAATACTTTATTGGCCCATGTTCTTCATTCAAGAACCCCAGATTGTATGCTGTAGCAACAGGAGCCGGCTCTGACCATGAACATGACTAAACCAGAATTCATGTGAGAGAACGCTATCAGCATCCGTGACATTTGTGCATGTGACCCTAACAATAACACTTTTTAAGAGGGGACAAAAAAGAGTAGTGGAACGACCAGGGGTAAGGACAAGAGAGGAGAAGGAGAAATCGGAAAGAGAACAGTTCATTTCTTGCATGCAGATACTTATCAAATGCTGTTCTTCCCTTACCCTACAATATGCATGTACAAGCACACACATGTGTCCCGTGCATGCGCGCGCATACACATACACACACGCCTCTGCTCACCGCTCATCCCTGAACTTAGATAATAGACAAATCTTTTGCAAGGTGCAGCTCCCCCTACCCCATGTTCATTCATTCCATTTATGACAAATCTTTGCCTGCAAGATAAAAAACAATTAGATAGTTGCTCCTGGAAATGAAAAGGGATTGTCAGAGAAAAAGTGCCATCTAGTCATTATCTCAGTCCCCTTGCCACTTGGTGATCTTTTTTTATAGATGACTTGAGTCAGAAAAATCTTTGAGGGGGCGCCTGGGTGGCTCAGCTGGTTGAGCGTGCGCCTTTGGCTCGGGTCATGCTCCCGGGGTCCTGGGATGGAGCCCTGTGTTGGGCTCCCTACTCCTCAGGGAGCCTGCTTCTCCCTCTGCCCTCTGCCTGCCCCCCCATCCCCGCTCGTGTGTGCTCGCTCACACGCTCTCTCTCTCTTTGTGTCAAATAAATAAATAAAATCTTGAAAAAAAAAAGAAAAATCTTTGAGAAAACAAAAATAGAACAAATGACTATGGACTCTGGGAAACAAACTGAGGGCTTCAGAGGGGAGGGGAGTGGGGAACTGGGATAGGCCAGTGATGGGTAGTAAGGAGGGCACGTATTGCATGGTGCACTGGGTGTTATACGCAACTAGTGAATCATCGAACTCTACATCAAAAACCAGGGATGTACTGTATGGTGACTAACATAATAAAAAAAATTATTAAAAAAATTTTAAAAAATAAATAAATAAAAAGAATGTAAATTTTCCATAGGGGGAAAAAATAGAACAAATGGGATAATAAAGCCGAGTGGTTAATGTGGAGATAATAAAACATAACAGTTAAATTAGAGCCAGTGTTGTGGCGGTAAATGGTGGGGGTCGGGCCGAGAGCCCTGATATATAGAATTGGCCAATTTCCGTAGTGCAAATACACCCATCATAACGATTTCAAGTTTCCAAAAGACATCAACCATCTCACGAGATTCTTGAAAATATAACAATTGGCTCTCACAAGCTAGTCTAAGCTAGCTCCGCCACACCACTGATGATAACTATATGACCATATGGAAAGTCACTTAATCTCCCTGAGTTTCACTTTCCCCTACTGTAAATCACAATCACCATTATTATTACAGTACCGCGTATTTATCACAATGACCGTCATCATTGTTTCGATCCCACTTACAGCCATAGCTTCTACTTCTCATGCCAGAAGCTCCTTAAATCACATTCCAGGGTCTCTAGAAAACACTATGACTTTCCACCTCACGATGAGCCAAGTTAGCATGGTCCAACGTCAAAATCGAAGACGACAGTGCCTATGGCAGAGCACCTCCCCAAATGCCCCTCACTGATATCGTTTAGCCAGAGAGAAGGGAGGAAGGGGAGGCAAGAAAGAAGGGAATTATATTGCCTTGATAAATCTATCCTTATTGTTCTGATTATTTTCTGCTTATACCCATCTCTCTCTCTCTATTAACTTAGTACCAACTGAGTACCCATGATGCATGAGGCATTATACTAGGCACTGAGGAGCCAGTGATCACTGTCCTCAAGGAACCTACTGCCTAGTGGAAGGAACAGACACCGAACGATCACCAAACTGACATGAGTGCTTTGAAGGAAAGGAATAAAATACATGCAAATACACCAGGGATGGGGGAGGGATGCAAACATGCTGGAGAAGGCTTCCCTTAGGAAGTGATGATTCAGCTGGGATCTGCAGGCTAGGCAGGAGTTGACAATGGACAGATGGATGCACAGAAGACTGGGAGAGAAGCAATTGGTTGGTTGGGTCTGGAACTTTGAGGAGGGGTCTGGATTACAGATACAATTGAAGAGTCAGGGGTATATGGGTAGAAACGGAACCCCAGGGACGCCTGGGTGGTTCAGTTGGTGAAGCGTCTGCCTCCAGCTCGGGTCATAGGCTCAGGGTCCTGGGATCGAACCCCACATCAGGCTCCTTGCTCAGCAGGGAGCATGCTTCTCCCTCTGCCTGCCCCTCCCCCTGCTTGTGTGTACTCTCTCTCTTGCTCTCCCTCTCTCTCTGACAAATAAACAAAAATAAAATCTTAAAAAAAAAAGAAACTGAACCTCAGAGGCTAGATAAGATTGCTAGGAAAGTGACCTAGGACTGAGCCTTGAGGAACTCCAACATCTAAAGGTTACCAGTTAGAGATCTGCATTCTCTACTCATTAGGTCTCACTCCTCCAGCTATAGTCCTTTAAACTAGATCACCCCGGCCCTAACCATATGAATAAATACCTGGAGAGATTACATGTGTAGAGATTAAGAAAAGGGACTTCATATGGTAACTCTACTTTTAATTTTTTGAGGAATCTCCATACTGGCTATTTATGCAAAGAAAACACTAATTTGAAAAGATATATGCATCCCTATGTTTACAGCAGCATTATTTACAACAGCCAAGACACGGAAGCAGCCCAAGTGTCCATCAATAGATGAATGGATAAAGAAGAGGTGTGTGGGGTGCCTGGGTGGCTCAGTCGGTGAAGCGTCTGCCTTCAGCTCAGGTCATGATCCCGGGATCCTGGGGTTTGAGCCCCACATCGGGCTCCCTGCTCAGTGAAGAGCCTGCTTCTCCCTCTCCCCCACCCTCTGCTCATGCTTTCTCTCGTATTTTTCTCTCTCTCTCTCTCAAATAAGTAAATGAAATCTTAAAAAAAGAAGAAGAAAAAGAGGTGTATATACACAATGGAATATTACTCAGCCATAAAAAAGCATGAAATTTTGCCATTTGTAACAACATGGAGGGACCGAGAGGGTATGATGCTGAGTGAAATAAGCCAGTCAGAGGAAGACAAACACCACAGGATTTCACTCATGCGTGGAATGTAAGAAACAAAACAAATGAACAAAGAAAAAGGGGATAAAAAACCAGACTCTTAAATATGAGAACAAGCTGGTGGTTGCCAAAGGGGGGGTCGATGGGGAGATGGGTAAAATAGGGGAAGGGGATGAAGAACACACTTATCGTGATGAACGCTGAGAAATGTATAGAAGTGTTGAATCACTACATTGTTCACCTGAAACTAATATAACACCATATGTTAACTATACTGGAATTTCAAAAATAAATATTTTTTAAAAAGAAAGAGGACTTCAGGATAAAACTGACCTGGGTTAGAATCCTAGATTGGCTCCTTTCCACCCTCAAAAAATTATTTGAATTTTCTTTTTTTTTTTTTTAAGATTGATTTAGTTGACAGAGAGAGAGACAGCGAAAGAGAGCACACGCAGGGGGAGCAGCAGAGGGAGAGGGAGAGCAGGCTTCCCACCAATCAGGGAGCCCGACGCAGGGCTCGATCCCAGGACCCTGGGATCATGACCTGAGCCAAAGGCAGACGTTTAACGACTGAGCCACCCAGGTGCCTCTACTTGAATTTTCTTAGCCTCAAATCTGCCACCTATAAATGAGATAATTACAGTACCTGTTACACAGTTGCTGTGAGGACAGAATAAGATAATGCACGTGAAGTACCGAGCACAGCGTCTGGCAAGTAGTAATCACTCAATAAATGGAAATTAACTAAAGGACCTACCACCGACCACAAGCCCACTCCCTCACCCCATGCTAGTGAGGAGGCATGAGCACAACCAAGTGAACCCCAGGTCTTGTATTGGCACAACTGAAATCCAGTCGCTCTTCGGGAACTATCTATGAGCCCACCCAACTTGGTGATTGGGAGCGTGGTATAATTTTGTCATCAAAAATTTGTTTCTTGGGGCGCCTTGGGTGGCACAGCGGTTAAGCGTCTGCCTTCAGCTCAGGGCGTGATCCCGGCGTTANACTTGGTGATTGGGAGCGTGGTATAATTTTGTCATCAAAAATTTGTTTCTTGGGGCGCCTGGGTGGCACAGCAGTTAAGCGTCTGCCTTCAGCTCAGGGCGTGATCCCGGCGTTATGGGATTGAGCCCCGCATCAGGCTCCTCCGCTATGAGCCTGCTTCTTCCTCTCCCTCCCCCTGCTTGTGTTCCCTCTCTCGCTGGCTGTCTCTCTCTCTGTCGAATAAATAAAAATAAAATCTTAAAAAAAATTTTTTTTTCTCCCATTCTGCCAGCTCATCAGGAGAGCAGCTCCAGCCATACACTGCTGTGGCAGTAACAGCACTACCAGCCACCTCCAAGTACTCTAGTGTTGGGGGAGAGGTGGGAAAAAAACCCAAAATGTAATTCAAGAGCTTTCATTCTAAATTTTTGGAAACAGATTTGCTATACTGCTGCATTCACAATATACACAGTATTTTCAATAGTATAAGAAAAAAATATTTTCTATATATACAGGGAAAAAACCACATACTACACTGCAGGAATTAAGTCACATAACAAAGTATTCCACCAAATTTATTTTGTGATAAGGCTACTGGGACATATTCTGAATGACATGTAGGGACAGAACTTGTTTGGGAACTGTGCATGTCATTACAGGATAAACTCAGTGGAGATGGTTTTGACCTATATATGAAGAAATTATAGCTGTCCTGATACAAAGTATATTTCAGCTTCTGACTAAAAATCAAGTGTACGATTAAGAGCAGGCTTTTATTTTTTTTTAAGTTTTAGTTAGTTTTTTGTAGTCATGTTTACACCCAACGTGGGACTTGAACTCATGATCCTGAGATCAAGAGTCACATAAGAGCAGGCTTTTATTTTATTTTATTTTATTTATTTTATTTCATCATTATTTTTTAACAGCAGGCATTTAAATCACTTTATTAGAACATGAAGCTATCCCAAACTGACAAACATAAACACTATATTGGGAATGAATTTCTCCTTTGACAGTGGTACTACCATGATCTCAAACTTAAGTTCTTCTCTTCCCCTATACTAAGTCCCACCTTGCCTTCTCCAAAACTGGTTCCTATATATTTCCCTCTCTTTCAACGCTCTCCATCTCCAGCTTCGTCCAGGCTTTTCACTTCAACTTGTCTTACAGAAAGAGTCTTGTACAGGTCTTTCCTCCCATCTATGATGTTTCTCAAGGCCAGGCTAACCTTCCAAAACACTGTTCTTGGCTCTACCCTACTTATTGAACCAAATATGCATTCATTCTTATAATCAACATTTACTGACCTCTAACCACATGCAGGTAGTATGCTAAGTTCTAGAGGTGGACAGGTGAAAGCCAAAGTCCCCAATGTTAGGGCATTCACAAGACCATTGTGGTAGACTGTGGCCAGAGTCTGAACATCAGGACAAAGGTACCTAGTCCAAAAAATCACCATGACTGAAGAATCATCTAACCACCAACCACTATGTTTCTAGATAAATGAGCTATAACTGAACCATTAGAATGAAAGAAGAGAAGTTTGATAAAGATTACAGAGCTAGGGAATTTCCTCTGGTATGTATTTAAGAACTATCTATGTCTAGGATCTAGTTTAAGTATCAGAAAGGTTTTGGATATTCCTCTATGAAAGTTGGGCAGAAGGGGGTGGGCCATGACAACATTAAGAAATCTCTTCCAAAATTTTATGATTCTAAAGCTCCGTAAGCAAAACAAAAACAAATCAAAGGCTGATCTGGAGAGCTATGGGCAATGCATTAAATAACCTTGAAGCTTTCTTGTTTGCAGAATGGGGGACCAGATTGTATTTCTGAACAAACTATAGAAATTCCCCTGAAAACAGAAAATAAGCCATTTTAAATAAAACATTCCCAGGCATAGTCACAAGGCACTAAGTAATGTTATTCTTTAAAAAGCTACTATGGGTGCCTGGGTGGCTCAGTCAGTCAAGCGTCTGTCTCTTGATTTCGGCTCAGGTCATGATCTCAGGGTCCTGAGATCGAGCCCCACTTGGGGCTCCACACTTAGCGGGGAATCTGCTTGGGATTCTCTCTCTCCCTCTCCCTTTGTCCCTCTGTCCCTGCTCACGCACGTGCACGCTCTCTCTCTCAAAAAACAAGCAAAAAAAAGAAGCCAATATGGACAAAGGTAATGGCATAAAACTAAGTTCCAAATATCCAAAGGATGATGGTGGTTATCTAGGTTCTTCTAGGTCAACATTTCTTTCCAAGCAAGGAATCTCATGGTGTGGCCTGACCTGTTTTGTATTATAAGTACTTAATTGCACATTTAACTTATGGCGGCCTGCTCGTGCATTCTAAAGACACAAGATCAAGTTCAAATCCTACTAGAAGCAGAGCTTATACCTTCCCGACACACCTCCAGAAAATAATTACATGGTTAGCTCAATTGGATATTCAAGCATTGCACAATTTGGATGCACAAGCAAAGAGGACTGGTTGGTCCCTTGCAATGAGACTAGAACTTTGAGAGTGGGATGTGAAGACCCTGTGGTACAAGAGAACAAGCCAAGTGTGTGAGCAAGACCAGAAATCTGCTGCATCAAATATTTCTGGAAATAAGCGGATCGATCACTGATTGGGACTTAGATAATGTTTTTATAAGTATTATTATGTAAGGAGTGTCATTAGAAAGGCATTTTTAAAAAAGATTTTATTTATTTATTTGACAGAGAGAGAGACAGCCAGCGAGAGAGGGAACACAAGCAGGGGGAGTGGGAGAGGAAAAAGCAGGCTCCCGGAGGAGGAGCCTGATGCGGGGCTCAATCCCGCTTAACGACTGAGCCACCCAGGCGCCCCTAGAAAGGCATTTTTTTGTAATGAGATTTAATACCAAGCCGAAAACTGATACATGGCTGGTCAAATATTTAAAGTTGACATCTTTCTCACTTTACCCAAGAATCATTCAGTAAGACAATATAAGAACATCTTTGGTTCTATGTGCCTGTGCTATGTTAGAATTTTGCTGCTTCAAGAACACTGCAAATATATAGCAGCTGCCCAAACTTTAATTATAGTGGTGTTCCTTAAATTCAGTGAGAAATTCTATACAGCCTGGTTTCCAGGGTTAAAATTTAGATATATGCTGTGAAACTTTTCATATAAAATTTAAGCTTAGAGAGATTTGTGTGTATATTTGAGTGTTACATTTCTTCAAAATTACTACTTATAATTTTAGACTACAGAGCCCTAAAAGTTAAAATTCTTTTTTTAACTACTCCAATTTATGGAAGGGTGGGGAGAGAGAATTTACACTGACATGAAATAGTATGTATCGATAGTCTTGCATTTAGTAAATTTTAGCCGAAATCAAGAGACAGACGCTTGACTGACTGAGCCACCCAGGCACCCGTAGTAGCTTTTTAAAGAATAACATTACTTAGTGCCTTGTGACTATGCCTGGGAATATTTTATTTAAAATGGCTTATTTTCTGTTTTCAGGGGAATTTCTATAGTTTGTTCAGAAATACAATCTGGTCCCCCATTCTGCAAACAAGAAAGCTTCCAAGGTTATTTAATATTTGCTGGTTTGATTTTTATTCATTACAAAATAATATACACTTAGAAGCTTTTGCTTAGCTGTAATTTTAATCAGAAAAATCTGAAACACGAAATCAGATTTTTAAAAATTTATTTCTTAAAATTATGGATTTGTATATACATTTTTCTAGGGATGATGAAGAACAACGTGATTATTAGAGAATCCCTCATGGTGTTAGCATCAAGAGTCATCTATCACAGAACCCAAAGTATTTTCCCCAAAGAAACACAATAAACAGGTAGGTCACTGGTTCCGACTTTGTACTTAGGATTTTCTTGTAAACCAGTTCTGAGGTTGGTTTTCTTTTTCAATAGCCACTCATAACAAAGCTATTAAAGTTGGTCTCCCAGTTCCTGACATGATGGAGAACTCGAATGGGTTGCCAGCTCCCTCTCCGGAGCCCACCCCCAAAAAGGAAGGAAGGTTGTGAGATCCCAGAATTGATAATGAAAATTGTAAGGAATTCCTAGGGACTGAGAAGGTAGTTGGAGAGAATTGTGGGGGCGAGGGGGTGGTTGAGACTGGAGCCACCCATCACAGAGAGAGGAATGGCTGAAGGCAGATTTCCAGTTATACTTTTCAGTCTTGCCAGCATTTTGCTGGGAAGATCTTTCTTGATCCTGGCATCATGGCAGGATAGGAAACAATAGGAACAGTACCAGTCAGAGGATGCAGGGTAACATAGGTGTAACACTCAAGCTCAGCTGTCATCAAGAGCACATGACCCTAGGCAATAGGTAGCCCGTCCCACTTCAATCTCATGGGTTAATTGTCTAAAACCCAGGGAAAAGAGCGATTCCTGGGGTAGCAATTCCTTGAGGGTCATGGTCACTTGAGACAAGGGAAGCATAGCAAACATAAAGAAAGCTGAGATTATAACCCAGAAGTTATTATGTACAAACTCAGAGATTCCCCCCAAATGCTCACACACATTCACACATCAATTGGATACTGGATGGTGTTCTTCGGGTGGTGAAGGAAGCTACAGATAAGCAAGAAGGGTGGCTAATCCATGCTGAAATGGATTAGAGTTGGAGACACCAATGTAAACTCATGCTACCTTCATTGAGATACTGGTAGTTACATATAGAAATATCTGCAGACATGTGGGTTAGGATACATACATACATCCCTTGCTCTATCCACCGAGAGGATCTAGAAGCCATGACACCTCAATAGCAACCCAGATTGTGGTTTCTAGTACCCATTCGCCAATAAAAGGAACCAGAACTCTTTGGAGAACTGGCTCATTCTAGGGCAGGGAATACACAAAATAAGCCTGGAGCATCGTGTAGTGACAAAAGTAAAGATGTGCTAAAACAAAACAAAAAAACACACAATCATGTCAAAGGGACACAGGAGCCAGCCAAAAGAGCTTCCAAAGGCCAAGAATAGAACAATTGGAGAACAAAATCATGCATGAGTAGAAAATTATTTAAAATGGTGAGTATTCTAGGGGTACCTGGTTGGCTTAGTTGGTAGAGCATGTGACTCTTGATCTCAGGGGTTGTGAGTTCAAGCCCCATGTTGGGTGTAGAGCTTACTTCAATATAAATAAATAAATAAATAAATAAATAAATAAATAAATAAACAGTGAGTATTCCAATGGGTTTTAATGTAACAGAAACATAAATTTTGTTGATGTTGATTTCAGATTCCACATTACAACTTAGCTTTAAGAAACTAACCCTTGTCAAGTTTGGGGGTATTATCAAAAAACAAACAAACAAACAAAACCTATCCACCATTACCTAAAAAGGCTAATAAAAGAGCCTCCCTGGGGCACCTGGGTGGCTCAGTCTGTTAAACATCTGCCTTCGGCTCAGGTCATGGTCCCAGGATCCTGGGATTTAGCCCCACATCAGACTCCCTACTCAGCAGGGAGTCTGCTTCTCCCTCTCCCTCTGCCTGCCACTCTGCCAACTTGTTCTCTCTCTCTGTCAAATAAGTAAACATAATTTTAAAAAAAAGCCTCTGCCTTCAGCTAAGGTCATAATCCTGGGATCAAGCCCCACATCGGGCTCCCTGCTCATCAGGGAGCCTGCTTCTCCCTCTCCCACTCCCCCTGCTTGTGCTTGCTCTCTCTCAAATATAAATACATAAAGCTTTTCTTAAAAAAATTAAAGAGCCTCCCTTTCCAACTTCATTTCTGTGTGAGCCTGAATTATTTTCATGTACTTCAACCAAACCATTTCTTGCAACAGATTAAATGTAGAAGCAGTTATGAGAACACAGGTGTCTTGGATTAAGCCAAACATTAAAGAAATTTGCAACTAAAAAAAATGCCACTTGTAACAGTAAATTATTTTTTGCCTTGAGAAATTGAGTTATCTTTTATTAAAAATGTTACTTTGTTGACATGTAATGGGCTTGTAATTATAATTATATTTACTGTACATATAATTAATCGGCACTTTACAATTTTTTCAGTTTTAATTTCCAATATGATAAATAACAACTGATATAACCCACATGAACCAAAGCTCTCTGGGGTTTTTGGTAATTTTGAGAGTGTACGGGGCACCTGAGTAGCTTAGGCGGTTAAACATCTGCCTTGGGCTCAGGTCATGATCCTGGGGTCCTGGGATCAAGCCCCACATCAGGCTCCTTGCTCAGCATGGAGTCTGCTTGTCCCTCTCTCTCTGCCCTTTCCCCTGCTCGTGCTCTCTCTCTCTCTCAAATAAATAAATAAAATCTTTTAAAGAGTGTAAAGCAGTCTTAACACCAAAAAGTTTTAGAACAGCTGCATTGCACCAAGCTGCTTCCCATGATGGATGATGAACACTAAAAAGAGAAAAAGACGAAGACTTTGGCTTACTGTACTAATGCCACAGCTTCAAGAAAAAAAAGTACTTAATATCTGCCATGCGGTTGGTCCAAGCCTAACTTACGGACAGAGGCACACCTGTGCTCTTGAGCACAGGCCTCCCCCTCCCCAGGGAGCCACTCTTCTCCACACCCCTGCAGTCTCTTCCTTCCTCCATATTGTTACCTCTCTGCCATTAAATAAGGATATACCACTCTCAACATTTTCACTTCACATCATTGCCCCCTTTCTTCACTTCTCTCTCCCATCCTCTCTCTCACTACCAAATTTTCTAATTTCCCCCAGAGACTCCCTCTTTATCACATGGATTATTTAGAAGTGTATAGCTTAGGGGTGCCTGGGTGACATAGTCAGTTAAGCAACCAACTCTTGGTTTTGGCTCAGGTCGTAATCTTGGGGTCCTAGGATGGAGCCCCCGATGTGGGGCTCCGTGCTCAGTGCAGAGTCTGCTTAAGACTCTTTCTCCCTCTCCCTCTGCCCATTCCCCCACCGTGTGTGCTCTCTCTCTCTCAAGCAAATAAAATCTTTAAAAAAAAAAAGAAGTGTATGGTTTAATTTCTAATTGGTGATTTTTCGGTTATCTTTTATTTTTTTAAAAAAAAGATCTTATTCTTAAGCAATCTCTACACCCAACGTGAGGCTCGAACTCACAGCCCCAAGATCAAGAGTCGCATACTCTACTGACAGAGCCATCCAGGTGCCCCCAATTATCTTTATGTTATTGATTTCTTGCTTAATTCCATTAAGGTCAGTCAACATACTTTTTATTATTTCAATAATTTTAAACCTGTTAAGATTGTTTTATGACCCAGAATGTGGTCTATTTTGGTAAATGTTGCATTTGCAGTAGAAAAGGATGTGTATTCTGCTGTCATTGGGTAGCGTGTTCTATAAATATCAATCAGATACTGTTGGCTGATGGTGTTGTTCAGTTCTATATCCTTGCTGATAATATAGTCTACTTATTCAATCAATTACTGAGAAAGGAATGTTTACATCTGTAACTGTAATTGTGGATTTGCCCATTTCTCCTTTCAATGCTGTCATTTCTTGCTTCATGTATTTTGCAGTTCTGTTTTAGTTGCATATACATAAAGAATTCTTTTGTCTTCTATGTGATTTGATTCTTTTACCATTATGCAGTGTTGTTCTTTATCCTTGTTAGTTTTCCTTGCTCTGAAGTCTATTTCATCTGATATTAATATAGCCACTCCAAAGTTATTTTGATAACTAATTGTATGATATATATCTTTTCCCATCCTTTACCCTTTTTCTTGTCTATTTTATTATATCTAGAGAGCCTTTCTTGTAGAAAGCATACCTTTGAATCTTTTTAATAAATCCATTCTGACAACCTATGTCTTCTAAATGGTGTGTTTAGAGCTTTTATATATAATACAGTAATTGACATGTTTGGGTTTAGGTCTATTATTTTATTACTTGTCTTCTTTTTGTTCCCTCTATTTCTCATTCCTGTTTTCCCTAACATCTTTTGCATTATAGTAATCCAAATATATTAATTATCTTATATAATTATACATATTATTTATTTATATATATTTTTAAAGATTTTTAAAAATTTTATTTTAGAGAGAGTGAGAGAGTGCANTATATATATATTATATATATATAATATATATATATATGTATGTATTTTTTTAGGTAGGCTCCATACCCAACATGGGGCTTGAACTCATGTCCCTGAGATCAAGAGTCACATGTTTCTACCCACTGAGCCAGGCAGGTGCCCCTATATTAATTACAATAATATTGCTTAGTACTCCATTTTAATTTATCCATTGAGTTTTTGACTATATCTCTTTACATATCTATTTAAGTGGTTTAGCCACTTAAACTATTTAAGTTCTTCAGAGAAAGGGAAAATTATATAAGTCAGAAACACATCTATACAAAGAAAGGAAGAGTGTTAAAGAAGGAATACATGAAAGTAAAATAAAATCTTTTCTTTTTCTCATTCTTATTGATATAACAGTTTGTTAAAATAATCATGACAACATATTTGGTGATTATAGCCCATGGGTAAGTGAAATGAATGACAGCAATGTTGTAAGAGATGGGAGGGAGGAATTGGGAATTCTCTGTTAGGAGGTCCCAACACTAGCTTTGTATTGCTACACTGTTATTTGAATTGAATTAACTGTAAATGTACATTGCAAACTCTAAGGCAACTACTAAAAAAAGGTAAAAAAAAAAAAAAGAAGTATGATTGATATGCTAACAGAGGAGAAAAAAATGGAACCACATAAAATGCTTAATTAAAACCAGAGAAGGCAGAAAACGAGAAGACAGAGTATTTGCCCTTATTTATTGAACCATGGTTATAAAAGATGTTTCAAAGTATTTGTCATAATTCCAACATCTATGTCATCTTGGAGTTGGAATCTGATGATCATTTTGTTTTTTCCCTTACAAATGGAGGCTCCTCATTTTTCATATGCTGAGTAATTTTGGACTGCATTCTGCACATTTTGAGTATGAGACTCTGGGTCTTGTTTGATTTCCAAGGAAAATATTGTGGCTTTGTGTTTGTTTTCTTGTTTTATGTTGTTTTGTTTTTGCTTTAGGATGTAACAGAACTGGTTACAGGCTGCAAGTTCCAACCCAGCTTCTGTGCACTGTGGTTCCAACATCAGTTCAGTCTTCAGAGTGTTCTCGGTGTTCCTTGGATCTGTCTCGCATATACACCACTCAGTGGGCACTCTGAGACCACGCAGTGGTCTAGCGGTCTTTGGTATGCAACTCAGAAGTGTGCCCAGGAGTTCACACGCCGCTTTATAGGATCTCTGTCCCTGAGAAATTTCTGCCTCTCTGGGGCCCTCCTTCACAGTCCTCTGGCCAGCAAGCTGGGCTGTTCATTTTCCTGCTCTGATGCAACACTTTCCATCACCTGCATATGGTGTGTAGGGGAGGAAAAATCTTTTCCTCTACCCTTCTAAGTTATAGCCCAGGGCCCCTGTAACAAAAAGGAGACTAACAAGAGGAAAATATACAAATTCATTTAATATAAGTTTTACATGACACGGAGCCTTCATAAGGAAATGAAGACCCAAAGAAGCAGTTAAATCTGAGTGTTTTTATGCTAGGTTTGATGAAGAGCGGAGAGTCAGGGAAAAATGTGAGAGCACAAAAAAAAAGAGTATAAGCTAAATGTAGTTAACTGGGGAAAATCGCAACGTCTGGTCATTTGGATTCCTTTCAGCATCCCTCTGTCTTTGAAGATAAGGACGTTTCTTTTCTGTAGGTATAGGGAGGGCACCTCACACATGAGGCTCAATGACCTGCTTCAGGGGACGGCCAGAAAGTCCTTCCCACACTTGGCCACTTCTCAAATTCTTTTGGCTTGAAATAGTCAATATGCCAGGGTGCCCTGTTTTGGGGCAGCATATCCTGAACTCCATCAGGGGCTGAGAGGTAGGACGGCAGAGAGATAGAAATAATGTTTACTTAACTCTACACCCTTGGGGCCACAGTTCCTCCACGTGGCCCAGTACAGGGCTGAACCCCGGGCAACTTTCAAAACAGGCGAAGACGTCTTTGGCACCCTCCTACCGTTCTACTAACACCCGTCTCTCTGATTTTAGTTATTTTAGGTGACTTCTAAAATCCCCTCAGTGAAAGGCTCTTTTTTAAAGTAATTTAACATCGTAAATAGCACAGCACCCACGGTTCAGGGCACCTTTCTTTGGACCCTGTTTTTATTTGGATCCTCAAATAACTGGGTGACCTTAGAAAAATGACTTAAACTACCTGAACCTTACTTTCCTCTTAATAGTATTAACCTCCTGGGGTTGCTGTGAGTTTTATTTTATTTTTTTAAGATTTTATTCATTATTTATTTGTCAGAGAGAGAGCACAAGCAGGGGGAGTGGCAGGCATAGGGAGAAGCAGGCTCCTGCCTGAGCAAGGAGCACGATGTGGGGCTCGATCCCAGGACCCTGGGATCATGAGCTGAGCCGAAGGTAGACGTTTAACGGACTGAGCCACCCAGGCGCCCCTGTTTTGTGATTATCTTTGTATGATGATCAAGCAAGAAGGCGATTTTATAAATCACGTGCTTTTGAATTTTAGCACAAAAGTTCTCACATGGCTTTAAACAGCCAAATTCTACTTATACATGCCAGCACCTATATGTATCCTACTGAATGTATGAATTTGAATTAAGTGTCAAATCAAAGGTAGGGAAACTAAATTGAATATTTGCATTCACTACATTTCAAAGTATGAGTTTTACTGATCAGCGTTTATTGTTCTTGTTCATGGTATTGTTGCACATGTTTATTTCCATGATTACACTGAATGTATTTAATTCTTATCTAGGATTTATTCATGTGTATGTTTATTTTTTATTTTGAGGCAACGTTCTCTTTAGCAAGGCACAAATCCCAAAGTGATTTATTTTTTCAAGTAATCTCCATGCCCAACATGGGGCTTGAACTCACAACCCTGAGATCGAGAGTCACATGCTCCACCGACGGAGCCAGCCAGGTGCCCCTTCCAAAGTGATAGAAGGAAGAAATATAGGCAATATGATGTTGAAATCTGTGCTTCTGGAATACAACTCAGTTATAGCAATAACAACTGGCATTTGAATCGTGCTTTTATAATTTCCAAAGCACTTCCATAAAGCCTTTCAAGATTTCATTAAATTGCACGTTTTAGGGGCACCTGGGTCGATCAGTGGGTGAAGCGTCTGCCTTCGGCTCAGGTCATTGTCCCAGGGTCCTGGGATGGAGTCCTGTATCGGCTCCCTGCTCAGCGTGGTGGGGGGGGGGGTCTGCTTCTCCCTCTCCCTCTGCCTCTCCCCCCTGCCCGTGTTCTCTCCCTCTGTCTCTCTCTCAAATAAAATCTAAACAAAAAGAGAGAAAAGAAAATTGTATGTTTTAGTCCCAATAGTGAAAAATATGACTCCACATAGAAAATGAACTGAAAAATCAATCTTTCATTTTTATACAATAGTATTTTTATTTTTACTAACAAGGGCTGCATTTGTGTCATGGACAGAGCCTACCCACTATCCCAGTAGTATGACCCTTTTTTTCCCCTCCACAAAGTAAGTGGAAGACAGAAAGTCATTTTCATGGCAGGCATCACACAACTAAATGCAAGGGATAGGAAACAAATAGCTTATTTAAACTGAGAAGGTAATTTAAATATATTTTGTCATTTTACATTTGTAGAAGCATTCAACAAAAAAATTATGGAATGAATGGCCGGTTGAACTTTTTATTAATTTAAAAGATGAATTGCAAGAAGGTAATATAAAATTGAATTTCTGCCACACATTTCATATGCTTCTCTTCCTGGCTCAAAAACAATAGCCTGACATTTAATTTTTTCCATTCTCAGACGTAGTCTGATCTCTTAACCCTCCCCTCTTCAAATCCTTGATGCCAGCCCACCTGGACTGTTCTGAACTGTTCTTTGTTCTGTGAACACAGTCACACTCCCCCAGCTCAGGGACTCTGCTCATGTGGTTTCCTTTGCTGGAAATGATCTCCCTATTTCCAGCTTACCTGTGGAATCCTATCCATGTGTGTGTGCATGTAACAACCATTTTTTTAATGCTCATGAATTCTGTGAGTCAGAAATGCAGACAGAACACAGCAGGCACAACTTATCTCTCCTCCACACTGTCAGGGGCATCAGCTGGGAAGACCTGAACGACTCAGGTGATTCAATGGCTAGAAGCTGTAAATGTCCAAAGGCGTCTACACTCACTGCAAATTGCTCCACTGCAAATTTCACTCACATCTGGCACATGGGCTGGGTTGCCTGGAAATTTCTGCTCAACTGAGCTGTTGACAGAAGCACCTATAATAGGGCCTCTCCATGTGGCCTTGGCTTCCCACAGCCTGGTAGCCTTGAGGTTCCGAAAGTGGAGTGTCTCGGCCAAAAGTCCTACCCATTCTTGAAAGCCCCCTCTCAGAGGCATGTGCCCCATATGAAGCCTTTCCCCTTTTTCCCCTTTAAGCAGATGTGTCTTCTGTCTTTTGAAACATCGGTAGTTTTCGGGGGCCTCTCTTTAAGCACTTTTCTCATCCCATCTTGGTTTTTTAGCCATTTTTATATTTAGTTTTGTATTCATCCCATGTTCCTGTCTGTTCCCTGTGAGCACTTTGAGGGTTAGAACCAGGTTTCACTCATCCATGTAGTCTCCAAAGCAACGAATAAGGTGCCTCCCCCGGATATCATACATGCTGAACAAACGTGTGTTGAATCAAAAAGGACAGAAAACCTCGTCCCCTAATCTTCCAGCAAGCATTTCCGTTTCTTAACTATCCATGAAAAAGACAAGCCCGCATGTTTCACCTGACACATACATGCGTTTGGGAGTATCCTGAGTTATGTCAAGCCGTAAGAATCAAACAAACAGGAATGCCATTTGGCAGTTGGCAGAGAGGAATCGGGTAACCACTGTGAAGTGGTTATTTCCCATCAACCATGCATCCATGGATGGTTTGTGAACCATGGTTAATTTAATATCCACACATGCTTATTAGAAGTATTCAGCCTTTTGCTATAATCAACTTGTTTATATATTTACAAGTAATGACTTTCTGGTTATTTTAATTTAGAAACCCTTCATTCATTAGGATTCTGTTGACTAATATAATCCCTTCCAATGGGGCAAACTAGTATTTATTGCAGTTGTAGGAAGAGCAGGTTGACAAATTGCCACAGACATCCACAAAGAGGTCTTGATGAACCTGTTAGTGGAAGAATTAAATCGGATAAACATTCTGAAGAGCGGTTTTGCAATAAATATCAAAGGCGTATCCTTTGATCCAGTCATTGCTCTTCTAAGAACTCATCCTCATCATCTGCCCAAGTATATGAACATGATATTAACGGAAGGCTTGGCCAGAAGAATATATATTTGGAAACAAGAGAAACATGTCTCAGTGGAGCACCGGTGAAACATACGATGGTAACAGCCATACAGTGGACTGCTATGTAGCTGTTAAAAAGATTGAGGAAAAGGAATACGCAATAACTGAAAGCTACATGATATGTTCTTTATCAAAGCAAGCCGCAGGGCAATATGTATATCACACTCCCATTTGTATTAAAAGCAAAACACCAATACATGTTTATAAATTGTAGAGGGGCACCTGGGCGGCTATGCCTCCGACTCCTGATTTCAGCTCAGGTCACGCTCTCAGGGTAGGGGGAATGAAGCCCTGCGTCAGGCTCTGTGCTCAGTGGGGAGTCTGCTTAAGAATTCTCTCTCTCCCTCTCCCTTGGCCCCTCCCTCCCATGCTCTCTCTCTCTGAAATAAATAAGTAAAAATAAATATATTGTAGAAATTTGACCTGGACCAGAGTTGTATCGGCGGGGGGTGGGGTGGGGGCAGAAGGGAAGGCAGGGCTATATTATGTAGTAGTTCTGACAACCAAAATGTGTTCTCAATCTTACTTAGAAAGGTACTTCTAATGTTAAGGAGCTCCTCTCTTTCTCTGTCAATCTGTCTCCCAGTGGCTCAGGCTCCAATCTCCATTCCCTCTGACTGACCTCTGGGGAGCCAGTCCAGAGCCAATTCCCAGTCTGTCAATTCTGGCTAGTCCAATCAATTCTTTCTCCCCGCCTCTTAGTTTTCTCTTCTTCTTTTTTTTTTTTTTTTCATTTCCGCTTTCTCTTACTGGTAGTCCAGGCCTTCAACACCTCATCCCCCAGTTCCCGCGGTTGCCTTCTAGCAGCTCTCTCAGCCCGTGCATTCTCTTCCCGGGCCACAAAACCTCCCTCTGTCCCCTATGGGGTCCTCCTACTCCCCAGCCATGCGCCAGCCCAAGGCATTCCGTCCTTTCCACTGGTAGACATTCCAACTCCGGAGGAAGGCTGGGCAGTCAGGCCCCCTTCCACAGGCTGGCCCAGTCCAGGCATAACTCCCAGGGCCCCACATGGTGAATTCTCAGGCCCCCACAAGGTGATGGGCTGACCTCTGGCCATGGGGATCCCTCCCTGGAAGCCCCTTCCTGCCTTCCCAGCTCTCTGAATTCTAGTTCTTCTTCAGTACCCATCTGCCCCACTGTGAGAACCCACTTATTTTTCTGGGCCCCAGCAATGTCTTCCTCATCAAACTCCCCATGGGTTACTTTTTATAATCTCTCTTTTAGGGCCAGGTGGGTACCTCCCTGAGAGCTCTGGGGAAGCTCCTTCCTAGTGGAAGCCAGGTCCCTTACGCTGACTGACTATGTAACCTGAATTTCCTCAGGCTTTGCCAGCACACGTGTGGAGTAAAGTCACAAGAACCGATGCTTCCCTGACCCCTGTCCCTATCTGCTTCTGTGGGACCCTGTCCTCCTGCAAAGCGCCCCTCACGTACTTCTGGGAGTCTCCAAGCGGCATCTCACTTTTGCTCATGATTGAGTCTTTGTCAGTGGTCCAGGCCTGCGACCATGTGGCATACACCATTTCTGTCTTCATTTCCTGCTCTCAGTCCCTGTTGCTCCCACTGGATACCACCGTGTTCACCAGGCAGCAGCCCCCTGCAGACATCACTATGATTACATTTCTTTGTGCTTGCCACACTGCTGTGACCCTAACAGTCTCTTACGGACATTAGCTGCTGAATGAAGGATGATATTCACTAGGACATGCTTTGATTTGCTTTTCCGGGGGGTGGAGATAGGTTGCCCTGATTTATCCTCACGTTCTCTACAGTCACCATCGGCACCCGTCAGCTGACACCGCGAGGTAGTTTTTCAGGGCTCAGGGTACACGCCGCTCTGAGCTGTTGAGCCAAGTAATCCTACCTCCCAGGGTTGCCAGCCCAAATCAATGGGTCCTGCCCTGACGTGTTTTGATCCTTGTATGGAAACTTCCTATCTCTGGGTCTTCAAAGTTCAAATCCAAGTAGGAGTGGATCTCAAGTTTCAAGAAAGGTCAGCTCACACCTCAAACAGAGTTTCTTTGTGCCCATCTGCTAGGCCAGAGAGAGAGAGAGAGTTCCCTAATGCAGTTCTCCTAAGGGGAGGACTGGAGAGGTAAAACAATGCACCTAAATGCCTTCTCCACAAGGCATGGCACAGGGCAGTGTGGCTAGGACTGCGGGGACAAACGCACAGCATGCAAGAGTGTGGTGCAAGGATGGTCAGAAGACAGTTTATGAGTGTTTGTTTCTTAGTGCTTAACAGCATGACCATTCAAATGGCTCCCGGAGGCTTTGAAGTTAAAGCCCCTGGGAAAGAGAAGTGTTCACATGGGGGTTTCAGTCCACCAGACCCAAGGTCAAGTAAACCTGGTAGTGTGAAAGGCTCACATTAGAGGCTCAAATGGTAGGAGATCCATCTGGGCTTTCTTTTAAAATGCCTGAAAGAAGGACGCCTGAGTGGCTCAGTCGGTTAAGTATCTGCCTTCTGCTCAGGTCATGATCTCAGGGTCCTGGGATCAAGTTCCACATTGGGTTCCCTGCTCAGCAGAGAGCCTGCTTCTCCCTCTCCCTCCGCCTGCCACTCCCCCTGTTTGTGTGCTCGCTCTCTCTCTCTCTGTCAAATAAATAAAATCTTTAAAAAATAAATAAATAAAATAAAATACCTGAAAGAATATGGAAATACTCTACATCCTTACAAAAAGCAAAAGGTAACCATGTATTCCTCAATAGTCTTAGCAAAGGAAATACTTTCAAATCATACAAATTGGGTTAACTTCCTGTGACACCTAGCCATTGTTCAAATGTGACATACATAAGAAAGGAAAGCTGATGGTCTGAAATGCATGGTACTCTAGTGGCAGATACAACAATACAAGACTCCAAACTGTAGCAGGTGTCAAACTTTCACAAACTACTTTCATGTAAACCTTTTTGGAATTTCAAGGACATTTCTGTTATATGTGTCTCACTCAAGGAAATTACCATAAGTAATTCTTCATCTACACAAAGGAGAAACAGGGAGTGATTACTTGCCCAACAAAAGGGTCTTCATCCCCTACAGGGTACAGTTGACCTTCTAACAAAGGGCGTCAGGGGCACTGACACCCCTACTCCTGCACAGTTGAAAATCCACATATAACTTTTGACTCCTCAAAAATTTTTTAAAAAGCCTTACTGATAACACAAATAGTCGATTAACACCATTTTGTATGTTATGTGTATTATATACTGTATTCTTACAATAAAGTAAGCAAGCAAAAAGAAAATGTTATTAAGAAAATCCTAGGAAAGGGGCGCCTGGGTGGCACAGCGGTTAAGCGTCTGCCTTCGGCTCAGGGCGTGATCCTGGCGTTATGGGATCGAGCCCCACATCAGGCTCATAGCACACATCAGGCTCTTCTGCTATGAGCCTGCTTCTTCCTCTCCCACTCCCCCTGCTTGTGTTCCCTCTCTCGCTGGCTTGTCTCTCTGTCAAATAAATAAATAAAATCTTAAAAAAAAAAAAAAGAAAATCCTAGGAAAGAGGGGCGCCTGGGTGGCTCAGTTGGTGAAGCGTCTGCCTTCAGCTCAGGTCATGATCCTGGGGTCCTGGGATCGAGCCCCATGTCGGGCTCTGTGCTCAGGAGGGAGTCTGCTTCTCCCTTTCCCTCTGCCTTTCCCCCCACCCCCATCCATGCTCTCTGTGTCTCTCTCTCTTTTTCAAATAAATAAATAAAATCTTAAAAAAAAAAAAGAAAATCCTAGGAAAGAGAAAGTACGTGTATAGTAGCACTATACTATATTTATCAAAACAAATCCGCGTGTAAGTGGACGCACATAGTTCAAACCCATGTCGTTCAAGGGTCAAGTGTAATATGAGATTTAATGTACAGAAACATGTTTTCTCGGGGCACTTGGGTGGCTCAGTCAGTTAAGGGCCCAGCTTTTGATATCGGCTCAGGTCATGATCTCAGGGGGCTGAGATGGAGCCCTGCACTGGGCTCTGCGCTGGGCGTGGAGCATGCTTAAGATTCTCTCTCTCCCTCTCCCTCTGCTCCCCCGCAAATAAATAAATAAATAAATAAATAAATCGTTTCTCATAACATTTTTTAAATCCCACTTTCATAGACTCTTTTTGGATGATAAAAGTCAGGCTCATCGCTTTGGAGCACTTGAGACCAGACCAGTATGCCAGGTTATGCTCATCAAGCCCTGCCCTCCTCCCACCCGCCCCTCATTTGGTTCTGGCAGCGCCTCGAGGGAGGTGGCCAGGGCAGAATTCCCCATCTCTATTTTGTTTCATCTTTACCGTGTGTGGTTTTGTTTTACACCACCGTGAACTTTTTCTTGTTGCAAACTATCACAGTGACTGAAAAAGTCTAACATCGGGGAGTCTCAGTACCCCGCTCTGCCTTTACAACTTCTCTCCATCGAGTTCAAGGTAGCCTAACATTTCACAGAAACACCCGCTAAGGGGTGGTGGTGATCTTTTCAGCCTAGAGAAGCGGATCCCAAGCCTGACTGTGTGTCAGAATCACCCGAGGTTGCTACAAATTCAGGTTCCAGAACCTCACCCCGGACCCACTGAATCAGTCTCTGGTGGGAAGAAACTTTGGGAGAACCTACTTCAGATGGCACCCCTACTCTGACCTTGAGGAGAGAACTCTGCTCCTCCTAATTCCTTCACTCTAGAACTATAAACAGAACTTTACAGATGCTTGGAGGGTGGCACAGAGCTAACCGAGGTAGGAGCGCCCAACGATGAGCTTATAACTTACAGTCCACACTCAATTCCCAACCCACCGCCTGGCAGTTTCCTCTGGCAGGTGCCGGCTCAAAATGGACATCAACAGGAATCTTCAGGAAGTCTCACGCCAAGGATCCCAGACCCAGCTCCCCTTGGCACCAGGAAAAGGAGAAACTCCTCCTTTCCTGCCAGCTAAGATCACTGGCCCGCTTTCCCACCCCAAAGTGGTTGACACTGAGATTTATTTCTTCCTGGGGAAATCCCACTCCTCGTCTCCAGATACCATGACCCGCACAGATAATCGGGAGTCCACAGTCCATTCTCCAAAGGCTGGTGCATTTTGTCTCAAATAATACCAACGGGGCCATCATTCATCTAGGCTAGACAGCAGGTCCGACTCAGTTCCCTGTCACAGCTTTCCTCCCATTTAAGGCTAAGGAAAGCTCAAACCTGCACACCTCTCCTGCCACAGACTAATCTCAATTCCAAATCTATTGAGAGAAAAATCCCAGGGCAAAAAGCCATAGCATTTTGGGGTGGGGGGAATCCGAGCTTAATCCATCTTTAGAAAAAGGGAAATTCTTTAACTCTATTGGAGAGTAGTTTGTTTAAACTCAATTTACATCACCAAACAGATTGATTAGCATCTCACTCTGAAGTAGGTTTCCTCCCGAACAAAGGCTGTTTATGACAAAAGTTGCTCGTTGAGGCGGAGTTCCCCTCAACAAAGCCAGGACTTGCTCCCCTTGAAGTGTGTCCCTTCCAGGCCCCTCACACTTTTCTTCCTATCTAAAGCCTATCCAGCTCAAATCCCTCTTCTTCCTGGAAGCCCTCCCTGACCATCCTTGGACCACCAGGTTGCCTTTTTCCAATGAATCACGACCGTTGTTACCTTCATCTGGCAATCACTCAGATACAGGGTCTTAAGACTTAACAGTATTCTTGTATTATTGCTCTGAACTTACGAATTCTTTTATCACTTAAATCTCGGCATAAATATCTGTTACCACCCCTACTTGATCATGAACTCCTTAAAGAGTGCCAATGCGCGCATCTCTCTGGCTTCTTCAGACTACCCCAGAGCCACTTCTGTCTTCCCCTCCAGCACTAGCTTGAACTGTGCTTGTCACACAAGTAACCAGTGAGTGGTTGACAGGAATCATCGAAAATTTCCTGCTGCTCCCAACAATGTCGATGAAAAGTTGGTATCATTTAGTTAGCCCTCACAACAGCCCTAGATGGCAGGTGTCGGCATCAACCCCATTACATCGACTCAGAAAGGTAAGCAGATGGCCTGAGGTCACACAGCTGGGTCACCCAGAAGCAAGTCTGAGCTGGCTCCCAAAGAACGGTCTCCTGCCTATTATTTCTAACTACTTCCCAAGGAGTCTCTTGACTGGCCCATGAGATGTGTGCAAAGGTATACTGCAAAATAAGGTCGGGCCTAAGGGAGGAGGGTCTTACGTGTCAACCTATGCAATGTGTACTTAATTTGATAAGCCATGGGGCACCACTCAAGGCTCCTGCACGCAGAAGGGACAGGATCGGCGTTAGGTGTTAGGAAGATTAATCGGATGGTTGGGTGGAAAGTGAAGAGTGATGAGAGCCTGCAGGCGGGGAGGACCAGTTAGTAGGGAAAGACAACAGTCCAGGTGAGGCAGTAGTTAGAACTTGAAGGAAGGAGGTAGACTGGCAAGACAGTGGAGTGGACTGATGATGAAAACATTGGGAAGAAATGTCAGCACAATCCTCCTCAGCAATTTCTGGAGCCGAAGAAGGGAAGAAAAGGTAACCTCTCAATATTATACAAAATGAACATACTTTTGCTTGGCGTTTCCTTTTCTCATGTCTCTTCTGATTCTGGTCTCCTCTCTCCCCTTGTGACCGAGCTACAGTCACCTGACACGGGACTCTTCTGTTGGGTGTTGAATTTGTTTCTAAAGAACACAAACATGTAAAAGTTAGAATCTGTCACGACCCCAACTTGGAGCACAGCCACAGTATTCTACGTTCGGGGCTGGAATATAGTCAAACCTGCCCCAACGTTTCTGCCTGAAGCTCAGACACTTGAGCTTGAATAGCGCCTAAGAGAACGATACTGAAATTAAAGATGACAAAGTGGGAATCAGGAACCTCTTCTGAAAACAGTGTGTTAAAGGAAATAAGAGAGGGGCACCTGGCTGGCTCGGTCGGTGGAGTAGATCTCGGTATTGTGAGTTCGAGCTCCACGATGGGTATAGAGACTACTTTTTAAAAAGTGGAAAATCTTTAAAGAAAGGAAGGAATGAAGAGAGAGAAAAAGGAAGGAAGGAAGAAAAAGAAAGAAAGAAAGAAAGAAAGAAAGAAAGAAAGAAAGAAAGAAAGAAAAGAAAAGAAAAGAAAAGAAAAGAAAGAAAGAAAGAAAGAAAGAAAGAAAGAAAGAAAAAAGGAAGGAAATAAGAGATATTTAACTTGCATTCAAGTTAGCAATTTGGACCACATGTACAAGTTTAAACAAAAAGAAAGAATTGTATGTACTTCTTTTCTTAAGGAGGACATAATCACTAATTTTAAAAACATCTAAACACTTCAACTTTTTTTTTTTTCAAAACCTGATGGGAACATGAGTATTTTCTCTCCTACTCATTCTCTGACCCCTCCTATCAGCCCTCCTCCAGCTGGATTTTTCCAGATCTCTTTCGCTTAGTTTGATTTCTATGTCTCCTGAAAAGTGCGTGGCCAGATGCTGCACAGACAATGGGGATCCTATGACCCTGGCTGAGGACGAAGACCTTCTGCAGTCCCATGATTTACACATCAAATGCCTTTCAATAGCTTCACATATTTGGGATTACTGATGCTCTTTCATTGAGGGAAGGAAACACACACAGTAAAAACCACACATGCTCTACTTGTCTGATGCCAAAGAATCCAGAGTAAGCCTCATCAGGGAAAACGAGCACAGGGCCGGGCACCACGGTGCGCGCGGTCTCTCTGATTGTGGTAGCGGAATGGTTAGTCACAAAAAGGGTTGCGCTGCATTGGGAAGCTCTCCCACTTACTGCATTCTGAAAGCTTTACTGTACCGTGCCTCTATTTAGTGTGCAGGGTGTAATAAAATCCATGTGTGAATGTTTATATTTTAAAGATGTTGCACTCCAATATGTTCTGAGTTAGGGCTTTTGAACGTACTGTGTAGATTCAACACAAAGCTGACTGAAAGACTAATCTTCCCATTGTTACACTTTAATTAGGGCGACCTGTCATTACAACTTTTTATGATGGAAAGTATCAGGCTTTTCATCTTACTTTTAAGCCCTATTCTGAAACCCGCAGCAAGGGAACTGAAAAGACAAAGGAAATGGCATTTTATGTAACAATAAGGGGAGTCTTTAAAAATCCAGGGAAGTTCACAAACTGCCAAGGCAATCTACTTGGAGGCACCAGCACCGGGAAGATGGCCAGTTACTGAGGAGGCGGTATTAGCTACCCGCTACCTCCTTCATCCTCTCCAGAACCCAAAGGCTGAGAAAGAGTAAGAACCTTTCATTACAGCAGCCCGGGAGGGTGGCCTTGCAATTGCATCGCTTACTATGTAGGAATGTAGAGATGAGGCCCAAAGTAATTAGGTCCTCCTTTGTCGCACCTGTGTTCTCTTTACCAGCAGGCTGGAGTTCTATGACAAGCGCTTATTACAAATTTATTATATTTATTTCATTCTTTGTTTCACGAAATATTGTTCTGGCCCCTTCAGTCGAAAATCTGACACTGAGAAACACAAAAATCAGTACTAAAAATAGCACCAGAAATTGGAAGGTTTACAGAATTAGCCGGAAATTAAGACCCGCAACAGCTACAAATGTGACAGCGTGAGCTGCTTTCATTAGAGGACCCAGATCTAGCAAACTTGCCATCTAAGACAATAACGCACTCCAAACGTTCTCAGGAAATGGTGACTTAAGAAAAAGAGAGAAAAAGAGCTAAAAAAGCCAGAAGCCACAGACAAAAATAGGGCTTTCTGATTTTGTGCAATTCTTTTCTGCAAACACTATTTATGTAAACATTATTGTAGTTTGTCCTCAACACAGAAGAGGCTTGATATGAATTAACGTGCTGTTTTGAAGAAATGTGCGTGTTTCGAAAGCACATGGGACAAAAACAAACACAAAGTGGAGAATGCAGTTTTTCTTTTTTGGAGTGAAAAATAATTGGTTACTGCTAAAACAAAAATGCAAAAGTTAAGTCAAGGAGACACTCCACTTTTGTGGAGTGAAAAAATAATTGGTTACTGCTAAAATACTTTCCCTTCGCTCTTTCACTATTATCTAATTTGGGGTAGATTCGGTTGGTTTACTTTGTGTCTGACTTGGAAACCAAAGCTTTAAACTGAGATAAATTGAGAGCTTTGCAAAGCAGAATAGGAAAAGGGCGGGGCGGCGGGGGGGGGATCTCTGAAAACAGGGAGGATGCCGGTGTACAAAATTCCGGCCTTACAAATTCCAACACACATGCCAATTTATTCCCTTTCTCCACTCTCTATCTGCAGTTAAAAGCTGGATCCAAAAAAGAAAAAGAAAAAAAAAAAAAGCACCACCACCACAACAAAAAGTTGGCTCCTATGTCAGAAACCCAATTCAAGGCGCGTTCCAATTCTAGAGCTCTCTTCAGCCCCACCCAAACCCCAAGGGGACGGGAAAAGAGGGTGACACAGAAGAAGAGGGGGTGGTCTTCTCTTTTCCTACCTCTCCAATTACCACCCCCGTTTTGTCTGGGTAGCTGGGGAAGGAGAGCCGAGGTGTGCCTTTGGTACCCAAAGTTAGGTCACCGCACGTTACTAGGGTTCCATCACCCAACTACACTGTTGAATTAAAGCTGAAGTAGAAGAAATGGCAAAAAAACAAACACAAAAACCCCCACTTTCTGTGAGGTAATCCAGAGACTCTAGCACTGATTGTAGGGAGAAATAAATTATGAGTTTAAAATAACCTAAGGGGCGCCTGGGTGGCACAGCGGTTAAGCGTCTGCCTTCGGCTCAGGGCGTGATCCCGGCGTTATGGGATCGAGCCCCACGTCAGGCTCCTCTGCTATGAGCCTGCTTCTTCCTCTCCCACTCCCCCTGCTTGTGTTTCCTCTCTCGCTGGCTGTCTCTATCTCTGTCAAATAAATAAATAAAATCTTTAAAAAAAAATAAAATAAAATAACCTAAAATCGGGGCACCCGGGTGGCTCAGTCGGTGAAGCATCTGCCTTCAGCTCAGGTCAGGATCTCAGGGTCCTGGGAACAAGTGGGGCTCCCTGCTCAGTGGGGAGCCTGCTTCTCCCTCTCCTTCTGCTCCTCCCCCGGCTCATGTGCTCTCTCAAATAAATAAATAAAATCATTGAAGAAATAAAATAAAATAACCTAGACCCTCACGGCTGTCTCAGTCAGTAGGTCATAAGCCTCTTGATCTCAGGGTTGTGAGTTTGAGCCCCATGCTGGGGGTAGAGTTTACTTTAAAAATGAATGAACGAATTTTTAAAAATAATAACCTAAAAAAATAATAATAACCTAAAACCTCAAAAGAACATTTTGGAATGGAACTCATTATTTGTTGGGAACGGCCCGTATTGCAAAGACTCAACAGAGAGCACTCGATGGCTCACAAAACGCAGATCAACTAAGTTTCTCTACTTGCCGCATTCAAACAGGTATCATCTTTTAATATAATGGAAAGGCAATCCTTTGGCACCCATAATGCTCAAAGTTAACTTTAGACTTGGCTTTTTGCTCCAAATAAAGCTGTTGGAATGCCTATCTAAAAGAAATATGGGATAGGTAAAAAGAATTATAGTTCTCATTACAGAAAAAGCGAGGGCATTATTTTCCAATTCAGGAAGTGCCAGAATTCTTAAGACAGCACAGTATGTGTAATGTTACCATTTTTAATATGTCATGATCATTGACACAGAAAGCTGCAGAAACCCGGAGGAGGACTTTTGGCATAATGAATGGGAAATGATCAGAAATACAAAAAGACTTGGGTTTTGCATTTAAGGTAAACATTAAATCAAACAAACACACGCTGAGGAATCTACCCCCTGCATGTACATACCAATTTGTCCTCAGATCTACATCTATGTGTCTCTGGATGGTTGGCAGTTCTCCACTGGCAAAATGAAGTAGAGAAAATTGAGACAATTGTCCACACTGGAAAAAAAATTGCCTCGGACAAAAGTCATTTAGGAGTTTATTAATTGAGCAGACCACTGTGATATCTTGAATCTTAAAAGACCACTGCTGAACAAGTAGATAAACTGGTAGTAAAGGGTTTCAAGACTTTTGATTTTTGCCATTCTCTATGAAATAGTTCTAAAACTTTCAATACAAATCAGATTCATCCAGAACACTTGTTTGAAAGGCATATCCAATCCCAGGCTCTGACACTGAGAAGCTGGACTTCATTTACCTAACCTGGGTCCAAGAAATGTTGTTGTTTAGGTAGGCTCCACGCCCAACATGGGGCTTGAACTCACGAGCCTGAGATCAAGAATTGCACACTGAGCCACGGGCTGAGCCAGCCAAGAAATTTTCATACAGGTGATCCACAAGCCACACCCATCAGGCAGCCCCAGGAGCCTTATAGTTCTGTGAAAATATCTAAATAAGCAAAGATAAAATGTCTATTAAGTTACACAGTATATTCCATGCAAACAATGAGTTAGTTATTCATCCATTCATTTGATACTCATTAATTGGTGGACATTGTGCCAAGCCAGGCACAGAGTAGGTGCAAAACTCAGTTTCTTTCACACCCAGTTATCTGTATAATTTCCTGACTCCCCACGTCATTTTGTCCCTGCACAATGCCAGAACACCCAGTTAATTTAAGGACTCAACTAGTTTAAATATATACAATAACTTCGCGATTCGTATTGAATGCTTTCTGAAATGACTGAAGTTTTGGCCTGAATTAGATATAGCTATCCTCTGACTTTTAGAATGCCTAACGAAATCAAGGAGGAATGCAGTGAAAAGTCTCGCCTGAGAACATTCCTCAAAGCTTAAAGCAGAGAAGTTCTTGGAATGGTGGAATGGTGGTCAGGTTGTGCACTGAATTTAACCGTTTAAGAGGGGGAAGGGCCAGGACACAGGACCTGCGCTTGAGGCTAACGCTCAGCCTGAGGATCAGTGCTGTCCTCCGCTTCTTCCATTCTAGACAGTACATGTAAAAATCAAACATAAACACTCGAGCCACGCACGGCAGTTGCGGTATTTTTCTCACACGGAAGAAATGGGTTTTTAGCCCTCTATTTTAGCTAAAGAATGCTCTCTCCCGATTCTACCAGGAACTTCAGTTTTGAACACCAGACTACTGTGAACACGTAGGTTTAATCTAATTTAACGTATATGCGTGAACACACAAGCCATGATTCCTTTATTGAACACCGTACATGCACAAAATAAGTTTCAATTAGCGCAGGCTACAGAATGAATCCTCCCCCACCCCAACAAAAACTGCCCGAGGCCACACATTTAAAGAAATGAATGCAAATTGAAAACAAATGCACAATTACCTTTTCAAAATGATTTAATTTTAATTAACATATTTATATTATATGTGGCTGCTCAATTTAAAACACTTAAAAGGAGCAAGTGTAGAAGATGTGATAAAATATTTATTGTGTATCAGGATTTTGCGTTTAGCAATGACCATTTTCTGATTTAGTATTTGCCCAATAGAAAACCAGATTGGTTAATTAATAAATTCAAAGTTGTTTCTAGATTTTTCTTTTTTCTTTTCTTTCCCCCCCTTTTTTTTTTGAAAATAGGGAAGGGGTTCTTGTCCTGAGTCCTGATTTTCAAGTAGTATATTCCAACTATTCACTTATCCAAAGTGATTACAGTTTAAGCCCACACAGAAGCATCTGGGCTTAAATTCAGTGTTCAAATAGTTGTGTTATACAATTAGTCAATATGCAATTACAGGGAATCTAATGGAGCCAGTCCGGACACAAGCAAACTAGAGATTAAGACTTTCTCAGTTTTAAAAATACAAAAGCAAATTGTGCAGTTAAACAGGGCTCACTAAAGAACCGCCTCCATTTTTAACCAGCGTGAATTTTCATTTCACCAGTTCAGACAGAATGCCTTAAAGTACTGAAACTTTTAACACTTATAAAAGTAGTATGAAGTTTCAAGTGCCCAGAGCAAAGACAACCCAAAACAGTTGTCCTTCATGTTTTTCCTAAATAAGGGTTTCTCTCCCTTCCCCCACTCAACTGCTTTCCCAACAATGTCTTATCAGTAAGTATAGTGAGAAGGCTTCCCTGCCATCTCATTCACAAGATTAAATCTAGTGCCTGGGACAGAAACATGGTGTTTCAGTGTTCAACAACATAACACTCAATGGAAGAAGCTTCATTTCACATCCTTGATATACCGCAAATCAGGCTTAAAAACCACGGAAGGCTCAGAAACGATCAAGGAATAGACGCCTGATGGAACAGAGGCACAGTTGCGGGGCCGGAAGAAAAGACAAATGCTGAGGTGCATAATGATTTTGCAAAGATTTCTTTATCAAACATGTCATTTGAAAGCCCAGGGTTGTTGGCATCAGATGTGGGTACCAGCTTGTTAGCAAAGTGAAACATGATGGCTGCTAGATACTGACGATTGATGAATCAATTGAAATCACTGAGGTTGCTCAACCGAACGTCTTCATTTCCTACGTCAGTGGCCAGAAGTTAAGGAAACACCTTTCGTTTGGGGTTATCACCACCACCAAGATGTCACATCTCAGGGAATACCCTGGCTAAATATTGTTTATAAAGACTAGGGAAGTCCCCAAAGGAATGTTATCAGTTGGCCAACCGATTACATACTCTGTTGGTGATCAGTTGCAAAAATAGAACACAAGTGATCTCTTCCATGTAAGTTCTGGCTGTGTAACATTAGTGAATCATCGGTAAACAAGTCCTATGCACTGGATTCCTCTCAAAATGTTACAGTGCATTTATTCATCTGTATCACAAATTGCCTATTATTGATTCTGGGACATTGACAGAGGGAATTGCTGGCAGTAACATTTTTCTCCTCTCACCAATGAAGTTTCTGATGACCTGATTAAAAACAAAGAGGACTTTTTTTTTTTTGTCCCCTAAGGAAAGGCAATAGGAGCAGGAACACTTTTTTCAGAATCAAAGAGGGTGTTCTCCTGTTTGCCCCCGCATCCCCCACTTCCTATTTCAAGGGAAGACCTGGAAGGCCAAGCTGACTGATTTGATCCTTGGGACTCTAGACTAATGTCACCTATAGGAGGACCTGGCCATGGGAGGCACTACAGCGCTGCACTAGACATCAGGTTTGAAACTGGTCATTTAAAATGACCTTGCTCTTACTAAGTAGTCGACAACCAACACTCAAAACAAATTTGACACGGCCGACCCCCGCATCTGATAGCGCAAAGTCAGAAAGAAACAGACAAAAAAGATAAACCAGTTTAGGAAGGAATAATGAAAAGTCCTCCAGACCTCTGTACAAAAGCCATTATCATTCAGCAGTACAGCCTCTCTGGGAAGCTCCAAGTCCCCAGAATTGAGTGCCAAGGAAGGAAACACTTCCCAAACCGTTCATCTGGGAAGAGCTTAGTGTGTTTGGTGCTTCTGTTTGGTTTTACTGCATGAATAGACCTATCACTGAGGGGGAAAAATGCATTTCATAATGCTGTGATAGAGCATTTCTTCACTTTCAGTCAGGCATCAGTTTTAACATAAAATAATCAAGGTATCCTTTTAAAACATAAGAAAACCCAAAGTATGGCTGTAAAGTCTTAAGACCAGTGGCCGTTGTTCTTGTTTTTATCTTAGGTGAGGCCATCACCTAGGGAGTTCCTAAACTTATTCTGAGGATGCTGACATTGGTCAAAACATTTTGGGGATCCTTCTTTGAGAATTGCTTCCAAGCTAGCTTCCAAGCCCCATAAGAAAATCGGTCTCATTATTCTACAGTCACATCCGCATAATACTAACATAAATTTAGTAGGGGGAAACTGAATAATTTAAGACATCATACGATTTAATCTTTTTGTTAAACGTGAATGCCAATTTTCACATTGTAAAATTGTCATTTGCTTTAAATATAGTAAGAATCAAGCTGTTGAGTAAAATTTTATCAAATTAAAAGTAAACCACTAAATTACTATGTTTACAGATTTTAAGTACATAACTTATTTTTATCTAAGAATAAGTGTATTCACTGGAAGATAACGAACAACAGGCATTTAATAACGCTTTAATTTTACATGTTTAAATATTCATAGCTATGTTCATAAACCCACATGCCCAATCTAGCAATTATGCTTATGAAATGCAGTATTTCTTAGATACCCTAAGTCTCCATCTATTTTCTGAAAACTGCATTCATTTACACCCCAGTACAAATCACTGCATGTTTTTAGCAAAATAATCCATAACAGTAAAACTAGGAAACTACCCAAAAGCAACAATAGCTACCTGCAAGAGGAAAAGAGGGGCATTCTCATTTGTTCAGGGATGACTGTGTGCCAGGTTTTTTATGGACTTTTTTTGTTAATCCTCAGAATCACCCTAGGAGGTATTATTATCACAGTGCAGCTGGCTCGTGCACAACTTTGTAGCCTACCTATCCAAGGGCTTTTTAAGTAATCCCATTATAATACTCCACTGCCTGCCTGAAAGAACACAACTCTTGTTCTTAAAAACAAAAACAAAACAAAAAATTCTACTGGCATTGTTATAGGAGGATATAAAAATGTCCAGTTTTCGGGAGCTGAGAATCAAAGAATGATAGTCTTTCTTGACTGGCCTGTACTCTTACTCTTGATGTAAAAGAACAACAAAAATCAGAGGGAGATGAGTCGTTTTCCCACTACTTAAAAATTACAGTATCATCAGTCTACTTAGAAATTTTAATAAAACTGGATCTAAAGAACCAATAGCAATATACTCTATCAGGCTGCAATTTACAATACCTCATCACGGTGTAATCACGTCAAATAAATAGAATGATGGCCACTCTCAGATTACATTAGATTACAGACGCTAAATTTAAAATGAGAAATCAAGTATCTGGAATTCGAAGAATTTCTCTGGAGTGTCTTCATCTTCTCTAACACTACAGTTAATTAACGACAACTTGTGTTTTAATAACACCTATATTCCATGATTCTGTAAGTGTCCTAATCAATGGTTGCCAAGTTGTCTACCCCAAGAACCACTTTGGGACTCCTGAATAATAGACATGTAATATGCTACGTCTGCTCTCCAGAGGCCCTCCTTTCCTCTTCGAGGCCATCTTTAGCTTTGTCTTTCTTTCTCACCCAAAGAGTGGTGTCCACAAGCTCTTGGTCCTCCAAACTCCTGACTCCCGTGCTTCCTTCTAATTGCCCCTATCAATCCTCCACTCTGAATTTTTCCCCTGACTTCCCCAGCACCTGGCCCCGAGTCCTGGGTGAGGTTGAGGTTTGTTCAGTGGCTTGGTTTGGTTGGGTTTTTTTGCAGGTTTATTTCTCAGTGAAAGCCCAGCTATACCAGGACAAGTGTGACGAGAATATAAATGGTCTCAATTCAACAGGTTAATCAACATTATTTAGGAGTTAAGAGTTGTCACCGTAATAAAACAATGATCACAAAAAATTTTAATGGTTTTATTTAAGTCAAACAACAATTGTAGGGATCCTGGGTACTGCTTTTTGAACACAAATATACAGAATAGCAAAACAAGCATTCGTGGTTCTAGTTTTAAACACTTGAGCTCTACATGTGGAATGCAGATATTTGAAAGAGATTTTCAACAAGGTCAACACAATGCGTGAGATAATACACACTGGGTTATGAATTAGGCCAGTCTTCACCTCCATCTTCCCATTTATAATCCTAAAGTGGCAGGGCGTGCAGGGGCGGGGGTGGGGGGG
>NC_048238.1:98794025-98796914 GCF_002007445.2 Ailuropoda melanoleuca | reverse complement strand
GGGGCGGGGGTGGGGGGGCGGGGGGGAGCATTTTTGCTTTTTCATTTCACAGACGATTGCTCAACACAGACTGAAATACACCAAAAGAAGAAAATAGTCTTTTTATACCTAGGGAAGAAGCTACTACTCTTAAAATGATCACTTCAAGGTAACAGACATCCAAATTGATGTGGTTTTCTTTGAAACCTCATCAGTAAATCATTTCTTGCACAGTAGGTTCGGCATTAACCCTGCATTTAGGATAGGTAGTGTTATGGAGGGCTGGCTGCTGCATACCAACGTCAGTATCAAGTTCTTCGTCAGGAATTAGAGACTGTCCCGGATACCAAGCAGGACAACACTGGCAAAAAAACAAAAAGTGAACTGCAGATAGGTCAAAACAGGCTATATTTACTCTTAGAAAAATTTCTTAAAATGTTACTGGATATGTTGTTTTAAATGCTAGTTTATAATATAACACAATGGAATCTTTTCTTTTTAACACCATACGTTCCAATGGTCTTCACATACATTGTGTTTCAATGCAACACATTAGACAGCATACACATCCTATTAGGGATGGAACATAATAAACTTGCTATCTGGTGCCGGCTATTTCTACAGTTACCGTAAACTCACATTTCTCTCTATGCATCAGATTAGTCAACAGGTTGAACGGTCATCACGTTAAAAATATGCAAAATTGTTTGCTTTGTTGTATGATTTTTAAAGAAAGATATTTTCTTTCATTTTAAGAGATTTTGTTGAAACCAGAGTTTCTTGAATCCTATTCAAAGAAGTTTTGCTCCTGTGTTATTAGGAGTCCAAGTACTCAGAACCACTCCCCCTTTTAATGCCTCCTGCAAACTCAGTGCTTTTCAAGCTATAAATTTCAATGGTTATGACAGAAACCAAGTCTCAGTGGGAAAAGCAGTGCCCTTCAGAGTCTTCAAACAAATATAAGAGTTCTACCAACTTATCACTCGTCCAGTATCACTCGTCCAGTTTTGCAGAAATTCCATTCACATAACTCCAATGCAAATCTACCAGTTTTACCATATCAAATGACCCAAAGAACACCGCAGGTATCCAGAGGAGACAGTTCACCAGTGCATCTTTGGCTTGATTTTAATGTCAATTTAAGAGACAATCCAGGCTCTGTAGTTCTTAGAGAGACAAATTGCCTAACCATTGATTGGCTAAAGGTTTTTCAAGTTAATGAACTTTTCATTTTTCACACTTTCAGTACCAAGAGATTTAACCAGGGAAAAGCTCAAAGCTCAGGGTTCAAACTACAGCATGGAAAAATAAAAGTATGGACCAAGCACCATCTACTTCCTTTGATCTCGCAAAGATGTCAATACTCCATTCCAGTGAGGGGGTGGGGGGAGTGGCTAAGCCCGGGAAGGAAACTTCAACCAAAGGGGGAAAAAAAGATCTGTTTGGTGGCAATTTCAAAACAAGTTTCCAAACTGCAGAAGGGGCTGCAGCCCCTTTGACTTGCAGGAATTACACATAAGAAAAGGACAAAAATACTACAAGGCATGCTTATTATTTTAATTGCCCAGGGGTTTCCAATGCAAAGCACGACAACTTAAATGCATATTCCAAATTCTTGCTCCAAAGCCGTCTTCTTTGTGCACTGAAAAGGAGGAAAGACAACCCCATCAATTGTTCTCTGCAGATAAAGGCACTGTTTTGCAGATTTCCCCCCAGATCTGGGCCAGTTGCTAATGACCTGCCCACCCACCTGGGACCCTTCCCAAGGTGGCCCCCCGGGAACTGCCCCACACCTTCAGGTGCCCAAATGCTCGACAGTGGGCAGTCCCGAGAAGGCTACCTTGTTTAGCTGTTGGTCCCCACGAAGACGCAACCTGAAAGAATTTGTGCCGCTTATTTTCCTGGGAGGCGGGGGTCAAAAGCTACATCTTTTTATCCCCCCCTTTTTTTTTGGTCCTCCCAAAACACACATCCGAAGGTGAATCTACAACCTTTTTCTGCAGAAAAAAACAAAACAAAACACGAGCTCGAGATCCCAGAGCTACCATGGGTTCTTTCACCCGCCAGGATTTAGGTAGTTAAGCAAAAGCTGAATGAAAGTTTTCAGGACTGTGACTTTTTTTTTAACCCCCTCTCCCTTAGCTTAGGATCACCAGCTGTTACAGCACACACAAAAGCTACGACAGTGCCATTTCTCAAAGACCCACGGTTAAATGAGATATGAAGAAAACGGGGCCCGAGCAACGTGTAGGGTTCGAACTCGCAGTGGCACGTTTTATATGTAAATGGTACCTGCGTGCTCCCCTCCCGGGCCCCGCCATTGCCCTGGAGAAGACAGCGTCCTCTCAGTGGCATTTTGAGGGGGTCGGACTTGCCGCGGACTCCCCACCCGGCACAAGAACTCAAAATGGCATCCCCCAGCCCTGAGGGCCCGGAGCAGAGGTTTTTCAGTCGGGACGGGAGGGTGGGGCGGCCTCCAGCGGGCTTCAAGTCCAAGTCCCCCGGGAGCCCCAACCCCCAGAAGGCTCGCCAACTTCCCACGCCCAGAATGCCCTGGAAGAACTTCTTCGCTTCCGTTTTTTTCCACAATTTTGCGTTCGGCCACCACGACCTACATTCTCCCGCGAGGCGCTCGGAGCCGAGGAAGAACCAGGGAGTTTAATGCACACAACAGTTCGGCAGCCCGCAGTCAGCGCTTTGCTGCGCTCCGCGGGGGTTCCCATCCGGCCGCCATGTTCACCACTCGAGAGCCGCCCCAAAACCACCCCCTTCCTCACACCCCTCTCTTCCCCTCCCTCCCTCCCCGCGCCGCCGAGGCCGCGGCGCTGCAAAGCCACTTTCAACTCTCCCCCCCACCCCCTGGCAGCCGGAGCGGCTCGACGGCTGCGGGGTGTGCGCCTGCGCGGGAGT